>NC_084548.2:14325000-14467500 GCF_033978685.3 Nerophis lumbriciformis
AACTGGACGCAAGTACACATTTCCTCAAACTACGGAACGGGTCGAGGGTCAAAATGTTAATCGCGCATTAAAGGAATTTATATGAGTTAACTTTGGCAGCTCTAATATATATGTACATATTCATACATACATTTACAAACATATATACACATGTGTATATATACATACATATATGTCATACTTGCCAACCTTGAGACCTCCGATTTCAGGAGGTGGGGGCGTGATTAAGAGGGGAGAAGTATATTTACAGCTGGAATTCACCAAGTCAAGTATTTCATATATATATGTATATAAGAAATACTTGACTTTCAGTGAATTCTAGCTATATATATATATATATATATACATATATAAATAAGAGAAATACTTTAATTTCAGTGTTCATTTATTTACACAAATACACACACATAGCACTCATCTACTCATTGTTGAGTTAAGGGTTGAACTGTTCATCTTTGTTCTATTCTCTGTCACTATTTTTCTAACCATGCTGAACACCCCCTCTGATGATGCATTGCTGTGTGGCACGCACAAAAGTGCTTTCATCAAATGCACTAGAGTCTGGAATCTTCCATCTCTCCCTAGCATGGCCCAAAACCGGTCAATCTTTGCTTCCTGAGGAAGATCTTCACTGCCAAGCACTTGGTAGTCCACTACTTCTTCCCGGAGGCTATCCAGGTCCAATCGCAGCTGCGGCTTGGAACTTACAAGCGTATTTCTTCATCTTACTAGTTTCGGCGTCGCCATGGCTGTATCTTCCTCGTTCTTCTGCTTTGTCTCCTTGTTGTGTGCGCAGTTGTGCACTGCCCTCTCTAAAAGCCCTATATGTTATTGTCACATATGCATGTACAGTAGATGGCAGTATTGTCCTGTTTAAGAGTGTCACAACATTGCTGTTTACGGCAGACAAACTGCTTTACGGTAGACGAAAACGTGACTGCTGTTGTTGTGTTGTTACCGCGCTGGGAGGACTTTAATGAAACTGCCTAACAATAAACCCACATAAGAAACCAAGAACTCGCCCTCCATCATTCTACAGTTATAACGTGATTGGGCAGGCACGCTTTTTATATTGTGGGAAAGCAGACGTGAAAACAGGCTGTCGACATGTCACTCAAGTCCGCATGGAGCTGGAGGGGGCGTGGCCTCGAGCTCCGCCTGAATTTCGGGAGATTTTCGGGAGAAAATTTGTCCCGGGAGGTTTTCGGGAGAGGCGCTGAATTTCGGGAGTCTCCCGGAAAATCCGGGAGAGTTGGCAAGTATGATATATGTATACATACATATACATATATATATATATATATATATATATATATATATATATATATATATATACACATATATATATATTAGAGATGCGCGGTTTGCGGGCACAACCGCGGAGTCCGCGGATTATCCGCGGATCGAGCGGATGAAATTTAAAAAAATTAGATTTTATCCGCGGGTCGGGTCGGGCGGTTGAAAAAAAAAAGAAAAAGATTTTAAATAGATTCAGGCGGGTGGCAGTTAAACCAATTCGGAAATATATATACATAGTTAAATGTTGTTACCCACATACGAAAAACGAGCAGGCACCTGCAGCATATGCCACAACAGAAGAAGAAAAAAAAAGAAGAGATGGACACTTTTACGGAGCGGAGAAGGGACGCCTCGCCGGGGTCCGGGACCGAGGCCCCTACCCCCGAGAGGGCCCCACCGGGAGCCGTAGCTGAGGCGATCCGCGAGAAGGGCCCGACACACGTCCAGGGTCACCACCGCGCCCACCGCACCGACACCCCGCCTTGTCCGCCTTCGCCGCGGCCGGCGTCACGCGCAGCAGGTAAGCAGCTTACCTGCCCGCCACCCCCGTGGCCGGGGGCGCGTAACAGGGGTCCCTCCGCGTGCAGTGCGCTCACGAAAGGGGTGGGGCTCACCCTGGTTGATATAGACAGCAGCAGGACGGTGGCCATGGAAGTCGGAACCCGCTAAGGAGTGTGTAACAACCCACCTGCCGAATCAACTAGCCCTGAAAATGGATGGCGCTGGAGCGTCGGCACCATACCCGGCCGTCGCCGGCAGCGAGACGCGCTTGGAGGTGCGCTCTGCGCGGCTCCCATATGATTGCGCACTGGTGTGCGTCTGGGCCGTGACAGCGTGGCACGCGAATGTCTGTGCTGCATTGGATCAGTCTCCTTTCTTTAACAGGCAAAAGCTTTATAACCTCACTAATGCCTTGCATCGTCTATATTAGATATATAACAACGGGCGGGTGCGGGCGGATGCGGTTCTGATTAAATGTTAGGTCGGGTGGATGGCGGATGGTTGACGACTTTCTGATGCGGTTGCGGATGAAATAATTGCCTATCCGCGCATCTCTAATATATATATATATATATATATATATATATATATATATATATATATATATTGTTTAATTTTTTTTTGTGTGCGGCCCTTAGTGGCTCCATAACAAAACATAAAACACATTGTATAGTAGAAAGACAAATTTAAAATCCTACAAAAAAAGACAATTTTGAAATTAGATAATTATAAAAAAAAAAGAGACCCACCTTATGCGGATAGACGGCGTTATTCCTGTGACATGTGTCCTTATCACATTGCAAGACATTGTGTAAGGCGTGAGCGATGGCATACACAGCTGAATAAACAGAAAACGAGTAAGAGGGGTCCATAGAGATGATGTCCTGTGCACTCAGGCTGGAGAAGTTGCAAACTTGATTGCAAAGCTGTCCTCCTTCTGCATTGTCACACTGAATTTTGCTATGGGAAGTAAGCAAATAATCACTGAAACCAGGTATCGTCAACACGGGTTGAGACACTCCCAGGACCGTTCCGATTTTTTGGATATCCTTTCTCTTCGGGAGCTTCTCGTTCAAGGACCAGGTTTCTCCCGCTATCCACACCTTGTTGGTGACGCCCATTAGTATCGCCGACTCTATTAGATATTCAGCAGTCATTTTGGGAGCAAAAACAACAATGGTGGTTATCCTATGCGCTTTGATCTGCTGGAACGTTACAGAGTAATTGAAGTTTTGTTTG
Source organism: Nerophis lumbriciformis (assembly GCF_033978685.3). Lineage (NCBI taxonomy): Eukaryota > Metazoa > Chordata > Actinopteri > Syngnathiformes > Syngnathidae > Nerophis > Nerophis lumbriciformis. The sequence goes on from NC_084548.2 coordinate 14,328,040, forward strand.
AGCTTGCTGGTATACGGCAGACAAATGTGGGTGTCCTTGATCATCTTGATGAAAAGTTCCTGGCCATCGTTGCCATAAGCATCATCACTGCTGAGGAAGGCTACCCAGTGCCATTGGAAGTACTCCAAAATGGAGACAATCACTCTGACCGTATCTTTATTGGAATGCACGGTGCGCAGGAATGACCAATACTTTGCTTTTTCTGAAAATACAGAGCTGGCAGCTCCGTAACTGACCTGTTGAAGGGGAAACAGAGTTGTCATTCACAGTAATATAGGGTGACCATATTTTCATGACCAATAATCAGGACACTCAAAGTTACTTAATGATGCCTATATTCAAAATATGCCTCTTCTGTGTAGAACGATACAAAATACATTTACAAGATTCTCAGAGGTTACTCAACATGTTTTATTATGCCTGAAATAATATTGTTTTGATAACGTTCAATGGTACAACAATAACTTAAAAATCTTTGGATTGAAGTTAATTTACATGCAGCAGTATAAACACACACACACACACACACACACACACACACACACACACACACACACACACACACACACACACACACACACACACACACACACACACACACATATATACTGTACATATATATACATAATATGTATGTATGAATACGTATATTATGTATACATATGTATATATATATACACACACACACCTGTATGTATATATACATATATATATATATATATATATATAAATACATACATATATACGTACTGTATGTATATACACACACACACACACTATATGTATATATATATATATATATATATATATATATATATATATATATATATATATATATATATATATATATATATATATACACACACACATATATATATATATATACACATGTGTATATATATATATATACTGTACATATATGTACATACACACATATGGGGCGCCGCTAGGGATTTTGTTGGATATAGAGAAATGGCTAAATCAAGCTACAATTAAGGTTTTAGAATGGCCTTCCCAAAGCCCTGACTTAAACATGTGGACAATGCTGAAGAAACGATTTAAATGTGAAATAAACAATTTAATCATGAAAAAACGAAATCAATCTTGAAATAATTAATTAAATAATGAAATACTGCAATAAATCATTAAACAAAAATTGGGAAATAACTAATCAAATCATGAAATAGATCAATCAAAAATTTAATATTTAAATATTTAAATACAATCTTACATTACTGTAAATTAATGACACACGTGAATTTCATCACAATCTAATTCATTAATGACACATTTAAGTAATTGTTTAAATATTTATCTAATGTTGTCCCATTTGACCCTTCATATTTTGGGGTCGCAGAGTATATAGTAAAGTACAGTTAGTGACAACATCGTTTTTGCTCGAGATTCAACTTTTTCAAATTTTGCATGTCTGACAAAAGATGGCAAAAGTGTCCAAGGTTGAAGTTCAGATCAGTATGTAGTCCCTGTCAACCGATTGACTCCAAATGTATCATTGCTAGCTTTAACAGATTAAAACAAAAGTATAATAGTTTAAAAAATATATTCACCAGTGGAATGAAATCCATCATGAAGAGCGGCGCCACAGTCAGGGTGTCTGTGCTCGAAAAAGGACCAACCACTGCCACCACTTTGGAGGCTGCAGACACATGCTGGTGCGCTTCACTCCAAGGTTGGATCAAGCCATCGGTTGAAATTAGGTTAAGAACACCCGGGAAATTATCAGCAACCGAGCAGTGGTCAAATATCTTGAAGCCCAAAGACACGTTGGGCAAGAGTTTGGTTGAGTTATTGATTTCCTCCACTGAGAATCTCATCAGCTGAAACCTCCGATAACCGGACAGACTGAAGGTTTGACTGCAATGAGATTTGACTGCAATTATAATTGACATGCATTTATACTACAATATTTTTGTTATGTGTTAAAACATAAGGAACAGAAAAATCCTAAACTTACCTGGAGCAGTCAATGGCTTCTGGTCTGTCGTGGCTCGCAGAGCTACTGGTGTGAATGTCAAAAAGTCCACCCAACAAATAATCCCCATTCACATGGAAATCTGGAGAGTTGCGTTTAGTCAATACGAATAAAACTTGACCCATCAAGTACAAACACACGTGAAAGAAATGCCCCATTTTCTTAGCGTTCGAATCCATGTAACATCTAGGTAGTACGTCTCTGCCTTTTACAGTGCCTTCTTTATAACAAAGCAACCAGTGATCATTTCCATGCATTTTGGGATGCATGAATAGAACTGTCATTCGAACATAATTCCTCAAGGATGTGGTATTAACAAATCAGTATGCAAAGAAGATTTAAACTGGCTGTACACAACCTCAGTATTTTATATTGAAATCTCTTACCCCATGGGCTTAGCTCTATTTAGAGATGATTACAGGATACTTGAGTTGCGGCCTCATGGTGTACGTCTGTAGCGACTCCGATTTGTCCTGTCGCTGTCGGTGAAGCACACACAAAGTTCTGGGACACAACGTTGTGAATTTTTTCATGAAGTAGGAGAATTTACAAAAAATAAACTGGCTTACCCTTTTTCCCAAGCAGTATTGCTTCGCTTTTTGTTTGTGGACTATTTACAGTTTATTCCCAGTTTCAATGTCACCCAATGTTCAATTGTAGTATTTATATTTCAAACTAACTATATTGTGCAATGACTAATTGTAATTAAAATAATAAGGATTGTTTTCATCCCATGATACTAAAACACTATTCGGTTTAGAATATGAAACAGCAAAAAATAATAATGTATTAAAATGAATCAATGTCAGAACTTCAAAAAATTATATGTGAAAAATTCAGTGCTGAACTTTCTGAACAGTGGTTTTTACATTAACTTATGTGGACAATTTATTAGAATGAAAAATGATGTGCAAAATTTGTGTTGGAAAATTCTGTATTTAAATTTCAGCCCCTTAACATTTACTATAAGGATGATAACTCATGTTTTGTGCATTTTCCAAAACAATACACGGACATAGTCAGATCAAATGGGCATCCAAAAGCTTAGAAATTGCTTGAGAGATTTGAGGGAAAACAAAATATCCAAAAATAATATACATTCTCAATTCACAATCATCAAGTCCTTGAAGACTTTTTCTTCCTGGCGGCACTTAACTGCTATTACAATATATATGTCCTACCTAGAGCAGTGGTCCTCAACCTTTTTTGCACCACGGACCGGTTGAACGTAGGCATTATTTTCAGGGACCGGCTTTCCACTTGTGCCAAATAAATACAGCAAAGATAAGAGCTTGAAAAATACAACTGATCAGTGCACAAAGTCGATTACAAATATGTGATGATCAAATTATTAATTTATATTATAAATTAATTTGGATGCTATTTACACATTCAGATATGGCACACACCTGAGTTTATTTGATTTTAAAATATGTCATTTGTATTAATGAATACAATGCATTACCAGCAATGAATTACCTGAATAAGCTTAAAAAAAATCAACACAAGAAAACACAATGTTCAGTTTTGATTGACATGTGTTTTTAATAATTTTTTTTAGGACAACATAATGTTCACAATCAATTGCAACCACCATACTGAGTACTACATTGGTACATAGGCGCCAGTCCCGTGGGTGCTCGATAGCAACTTTCCTTTTTTAAAATAATTTTACAATAATTAATTTTGTTGTCAATTATGTGGGGAGTTTGGTCCGGTTTACACATTAACAAAGTCGCACATCATGTGATCTATAATTAGGTCTAAACAGGACTTCATTTAGACTGATAGTGATCTGTTGACATTACCATCTTAACCTTAATTACAATGCAAATGAGGAAATGAAGAGCATACTTACTCAACTCAACGGCCATACTTGTCACACTAAGGGTGGCAGTATGAACAATGCCAACACTGTCATAAACATGTGCCATATAGTGAAACCACACTAAACAACAACGACAAACACATTTTGGAAGAATATTTGCACCACAACACAACACAAACACTACAGAACAAATTCCCAGAATTCCCTGCAGCACCAACTCTGCCGGGACGCTACAATAGAAACAAACGCCATTGGTGGATCTACACCTAACATCCACTGTAATGATACCAAGTACAGGAGCGTTTCTAGTCGATACTCTTATGATTACATTGATATTTTTTAATATCACAAAATGTTCTTTTGTTTAAAAAAAAAATTATATTATGTTTATAAACTCAGGGAATATGTCCCTGGACACATGAGGACTTTAAATATGACCAATGTATGACCCTGTAACTACTTGGTATCGGATTGATACCCAAATTTGTGGTATCATCCAAAACGAATGTAAAGTATCAGAAAACAGAAGAATAAGTGATTATTACATTTTAACAGAAGTGTAGATAGAACATGTTGAAACAGAAAATAACCAGATATTAACAGTAAATGAACAAGTAGATTAATCATTCATTTTCTACCACTTGTCCTTAATAATGTTGACAAAATAATAGAATGATAAATGACACAATATGTGCAATATCTGCATGTGTCAGCATACTAATTAGGAGTCTTTGTTTGTTTACTTACTACTAAAAAACAAGTTGTCTTGAATGTTCACTATTTTATTTAAGGACTAAATTGCAATAACAAACATGTTTAACGTACCCTAAGATTTTTTTGTTAAAATAAAGACAATAATGAAATTTTTTGTGGTTCCGTTTATTTAGAAAAGTACCAAACATTACCGAAAAGTACCGAAATACTGGTATTGGGACAGCGCTAATACACACACACCGAGCACCCACTGGCAGAAATGTGGATCGGCGCCTATGCATTCGTTTACTAATACATCTATAGTATAGTGTATAAACTAGTGTACAGGGTTTCATTTTTTTTTTTACATAAGGATGCTATATAACATGATAATATGAGTCACAAGTAGATGAATAGATAATGTACTTTAAAAGGTCTGTGTTGATGAGTTCTTAATAAAGTTTTAAAATCTAAAAGGTAACACACGTTTGGGTGAAGAAGGAGCTGAGCCGGAAGGCAAAGCTCTCAATTTACCGGTCGATCTACGTTCCCATCCTCACCTATGGTCATGAGCTTTGGGTTATGACCGAAAGGACAAGATCACGGGTACAAGCAGCCGAAATGAGTTTCCTCCGCCGGGTGGCGGGGCTCTCCCTTAGAGATAGGGTGAGAAGCTCTGCCATTCGGGGGGAGCTCAAAGTAAAGCCGCTGCTCCTCCACATCGAGAGGAGCCAGATGAGGTGGTTCGGGTATCTGGTCAGGAAGCCACCCGAACGCCTCCCTAAGGAGGTGTTTAGGGCACGTCCACAGGGAAGACCCAGGACACGTTGAGGAAGACTATGTCTCCCGGCTGGCCTGGGAACGCCTTGGGATCCCCCGGGAAGAGCTGGACGAAGTGGCTGGGGAGCGTGAAGACTGGGCTTCCTTGCTTAGGCTGCTGACCCCGCGACTCTACCTCGGATAAGCGGAAGAAGATGGATAGATGGACTTTAAAAGGACTGTGGTGGTGAGTTCTTAATAAAGTTGTCAAATCTAAAAGGTAACACACGTTTGAGTGTTTTTACCATGAATTGATTTACGTGGACCCCGACTTAAACAAGTTGAACAACTTATTCGGGTGTTACCATTTAGTGGTCAATTGTACGGAATATGTACTGTACTGTGCAAGCTACTAATAAAAGCTTCAATCAATCAATCAAGTGTAAATTGGGGTCAAAAAGTGCAAACTGTCATAGTGAAACAGTGCCACCCTGTGGTCACACTAAACATCATTGAACCAGCTAAAAAACAGAACATAAATTTGATTAAAATATAATAGAAAATAAGTTGATCACCATAAGAAATTAGTAAACAAATTCAGAAAAAATACATACATTTTGCAATAGAATTCAAGCTTTAAATACAAATCAACTTCAAAAAACCACCAATATCACACTTATCTTATATTCTAATACTCTAATGTAAATGCAAGTAAACATCTAAATAAAATGTTGCTTTTCAAATTGATTAATCTAAACTATGCTCTACTTCTTTCTTCTCCTTTTCCGACATGTTGTAATGAGAAACTGGAAACGTGATGTATCATATTGTAATTGTATGTATGTTCAAAACAAAAACAAACACCACAACCATTACCCGAATCTTGGGCAAATAACATTGGCATAGATTAACACAAATATACAAGCAATAGGTTAACAGTTAATTCAATAATATTTTGACAGAGTTTCGGCATGTGTATAGTTCCTAACTAGAGAAAGAGTAGTATTAATAGGGCTGCTTACTGGCTTATTGTTTTAGTGTAGTCCTGGATGAGGCTTTGGAAGTACTGCTGTGTGTTTTTGTGGGGTTGAAATATGATGATGTAACATTTTGGGAGGAAATACCACAAAATAAAGGAGTAGATGCAAGACAGCACTGTCAGAGCATTCAGGGTTTGGAGGAACTTGCCTCTATAAAGCACAAAAACAGTTGTAAAGATGAGCCAGTTTAGAGCCATCAGAAACAAGCAGAAAGTTATGGATTTGGCCTCGTTGTAATTTTTGGGGAGGTCTTTTCCCATGTAGGAGAAAATGAAGCAGAGGATGCACAAAGCAAAGAAAACAGCCATAGGAGCACTAGCCCTTGCTAAATTTGTGTCGCAGGTCAGTATGATTTTGTCAGGAGACCACTGAGTGTCGTTGTACGGCTTGGGGGTGGAATGAGAGTAAGTACTAGCAATCAGGACGGACTGGGTCATAAACGTCCCTAAAATGACCAGCCACTGCCCGTGATATTTCATCCACCAGCTGTATAATTTGGGAAACTTGGCGCCCATTTTGAAAATGCAAACAATCTGGAAAGCGCGCACAGTAAAACATGCGATACATGTGGTGTAAAACAAAGAAAAGGGCCAGTACCTCAAGACACACGACAAGCGGGTGGGCTTGCCGAAGAAGAAGACGATGCTCACACAGCACAGACACTGACAGCCCAAAATCAGGAAGCACATGACGCCACCGGCCGACCTGACAACTGGCGTGTTGTAGTTACGAGCAAAGACGACACTCATGGTGACCGCCAGGCCCAGCAAGAACAAGAGGGCCGCCAAGATCAATATGGTACTAATGTCTTGAAATGAGGCGTACTGCACCTGTCGCTGAGTGCATGAAGTACTGGCTGCTGTCGACCACTCTGTCTCCTTGCACGCCACACACGTGTACGGATCATCTGTGGTGCACACAAGTCAACACAGACTACTGCTTACTTGAGTTACACGGTTACAGGAAGGGTTAGTCATTAATTATTCTTGACTCTGTTCAGCAAGCCATTTGCTCAAATCAAAAAAGTTAATTTTATTTCTCATTAATGTACACTTAGCATCGCATTTTGACAGATATAAATGTAGACATTGTTGCAAACGTCTTAAAAATGAAAAAATAAAAAATTACATGTACATAAGAATTCAGACCCTTTGCTCAATAATTTGCTGATGCACCTTTGGCAGCAATTACAGCAGCAAGTTTTGTTGAAGACAATGTCAACAGATTGACACACCCATCTTAGGGCAGTTTCGCCCATTCCTCTCTGCAGCACCTCTCAAGCTCCATCGTGTTGGATGGGAAGCGTTGGCTTTCACCCAAGATGTCTCTGTACATTGCTGCATTCATCTTAGTCGAGTCTTAGTCGAGTCAAAGTCCCCGAACCTGCTCGGGGACTTCAACATTGGCAACAGAGAAACCTGGAGAGGCGTGATTTGGAGTAACGGCCACCCGGATCCAAACCCGAGTGGTTTTTGTTTATTGGGGCGGTGTGGCTCGGTTAGTAGAGCGGCCGTGCCAGAAACTTGAGGGTTCAAGGTTCGATCCCCGCTTCCGCCAATCAGTCACTGCCGTTGTGTCCTTGGGCAGAACACTTTACCCGCATGCTCCTAGTCCGACCCACACTGGTTTCAATGTAGCTTAAAGATGTAAATAATGGTTTTCACTATGTAAAGCTCTAGAGAAAAAGCGCTATATAAATAAAATTCACTTTACTTACTGAACTTCTGTGCTCATCACAGATTGTCCGTAACATACGTTCAAACATACGGGTGTCCATAAGTGCATTTGGCACCAGGACACCCTAGGCTGCAGTTCTATGATCGAATTTGTGGTTGTGTCATCGGATATACGGTCTCATGTTTTGAACACTCAGGTGAAGAGAGGGTCAGAGCTTTCTACCAATGAGAATTGGCTCCAATAGTGGAGGAGAATGCCGGTCAGACCTCGCAGCCCCAAACGCATTGTGAGGGTCTGCTGGGAACGTCTAGAGAGAGAGAGTTAAAATTCCTACGATAAAAACTTTGAACATGTCACGAGGGAGGCGCTGGACATTCAGTCCGAGTGGACCATATTCTGTGCCTCTATTGTCGGGGAGGCCAATTGGAGTTGTGGCTGCCAGTGCCTGTCGTAGTAATCCTTGAATCCGCTGGCGTCCACGAGGATGCCGTGAAGCTCAAGAAGGACTCCTATCGGGTCTTTTTGGCTTGTGGGACTCTGGAGGCTGCGGACAGGTACCAACAGGCCAAGCAGTATGTGGCTTCTGCGGTCGCAAGTTTGGAGAAGCCATGGAAAACGTCTTCCGGACGGCTTTGAAGCGATTCTGGACCACCATCCTCCGCGGGAGGGGTAAGCAGTGCACTGTCAATGGGAATAGTGAATAGTGTGCTGCTAACCTCAACTCAGGATGTTGTCTATCAATGGAGGGAATACTTCAAAGACCTTCTCAATCCCACCTACACAATCTTCCTTTGAGGAAGCATTGCCTGGGGAATCTGGTGGACTCTTCAATTTCTGGGGCTGAGGTTGCTGAGGTAGTTAAAAAGGTCCTCGGTGGCTGCGCCCCAGGGGTAGATGCCGCAGTTCCTTAAGACTCTGGATGCTGTGGAGCTGTCTTGGTTGACAAGATTCTGGACATTGCGTGGACATCATGGGCGATGCCTCTGGATTGGGAGACCGGGGTGGTGGTTCCTCTCTTTAAAAAGGGGAACCCGAGGGTATGTTCCAACTATTGTGGGATCACACTCCTCAGCGTTCCCAGTAAGGTCTGAGCGGGTGCACTGGAGAGGGAGCGACGCCGCATAGTCAAACCTTGGATTCAGGAGGAGCAGTGTGGTTTTTGTCCTGGTCGTGGAACTGTGGACCGGCTCTATATTCTCGGCAGGATCCTTGAGGGTGCATGGGAGTTTTCCCACCCAGTTAACATGTGCTTTGTGGACATGGAGAAGGCATTTGACCGTGTCTCTCGGGAAGTCCTATGGGGAGTGCTCTGAGAGTATGAGGTATCGGACCGCCTAATTTGGCGGTCCGTTCCCTGTATGATCGATGCCAGAGCTTGGTCTGCTTTGCCGGCAGTAAGTCGGACCCATTTCAAGTGAGGGTTGGGCTTTATCACCTGTTTTGTTCATAACTTTTATGGACAGAATTTCTAGGCGCGGTCAAGAGTGTTGAGGGAATCTGATTTGGTGGTTGCAGGATTAGGTCTCAGATTTTTGCAGATGATGTGATGTTGCTGGCTTTGTCTGGCCAGGATATTCAGCTCTTGCTAGATTGATTCGCAGCGGAGTGTGAAGTGACTGGAATGAGAATCAGCACCTCCAAGTCTGAGTCCATGGTTCTCGCCCGGAAAAGGGTGGAGTGCCATCTCCGGGTTGGAGAGGAGATAATGCCCCAGGTGGAGGAGTTCAGGTACCTCTGAGTCTTGATCAAGAGTGAGGGAAGAGTAGATTGTTAGATAGACGGGCAGACCGGTGTGGCGTCTGCAGTGATGCGGATCCTATATTGATCCGTCGTGGTGAAGAAGGAACCAAGCCGGAAGGCAAAGTTCTCAAATTACCGGTCGATCTATGTTCCTATCCTCACCTATGTTCATGAGCTGTAGGAAATGACCTAAAGGATAAGATCACGGTTACCAGCGGCCGAAATGAGTTTCCTCTGTCTGGTGGCGGGGCTGTCCCTTAGATTAGGGTTAGAAGCTCTGTCATTTGGGAGGATCTCAGAGTAAAGCCGCTGCTCCTCCACATCGAGAGGAGCTCGGTGAGGTGGTTCGGGCATTTGGTCAGGATGCACCCCGAATGCCTTCCTGGGGCAAAGTTTAGGGCACGTCTGACTGCTAAGAAGCCACGGGAAAGACCCACGACATGTTGGGGCACTTGTCTGCCAGCTGGCCTGGGAACGCCTCAGGATCCCCCAGGAGAGGCTGGACGACGTGGCTGGGGAGAGGGAAGTTTGGGCTTCTCTGCTAAGGCTGCTGCCTACGTGACCTGACCTCGAATAAGCGGAAGAAGATGGATGGATTGATGGATGGATTAAAGTATCAATATCTAGTTAGCTTTAACAATTTAGTAATTATGTTAATTGATTTAAAATTACATGTTATGATGGCTGCGCTGCATGTGTATGGTCATCATGAGGATGTACCTGTGATGTTGATGTAGGTTCCTTTAGGACATTCCTCACACGTAAAGCAACATTTGTAAATTCCATCTTGTTTCTTTGCAAATCCTACAGGACATTCCAGAGAGCATCGGGATGTCGGAACCTGCACAAGACAAAACCGCAGCAGCTCGTTACATTAAAAAAAAAGATAAGTAACTTCCTGCATGTGTAGAAGGAACTGATCTTTTTTTATTTACCAACTGCTGATTTTTATTAAACAAGCCAGTGTTTCCTATTCATTCATATATTTGTAAAAAAAATAAAATAAAAAAGAGAAAAAAAATTCTTCTTTTTTGTTAAGATTTTGCGGTACCAGAAGGTAACACCTTCCAGGTGACATATGTTCTGCCATTGATTGACAATCTCATTTGTTAAACGTTTGTACAAGTTTACAACAATCGCGATGCTAAGCTAATAGCCTGTCAATGGGCTCGTCCATTGTATGTAAGTATTAAAGGGGAACTGCACTTATTGGGGAATTTTGCATATGTGTGTGTATATATACAGGTACCGTATTTTTCGGATTATAAATCACAGTTTTTTTCATAGTTTGGCCGGGGGTGCGACATATACTCCGGAGCGACTTATGTGTGAAATTATTAACACATTACCGTAAAATATCAAATAATATTATTTATCTCATTCGCGTAAGAGACGAAGCAAATGGCACCAATAGTCACACACACGTCAGTAATCGTCACTCACACGTCAACCAATAAGCATTCGGCGGGGGAGGGTCATGGCAGAAGTGCATTGTGGGTCATGGGATGCTAACTGCTATATGCTATATGCTACTGCAGTAGCTATTCAATTGGATCACATCAACATTGGCGGTAACTTATAAAATCTGAGAAGGACTGAACAAAAATGGCACCAAAAAGGAAATCATATACTGCAGGTTACAAGCTGGACGTAGTGAAATATGCAGCAGAGAACTGCAATCGAGCAGCAGAAAGAAAGGACATACCAGAGGCGACACTGGGGAGGAAGATTTCATCGGATTTAGCGATCGGAAGTGACAGATTGTTTGATAAACGTACAGCATGTTCGAAACGTTATAGTTATTTGAATGACTCTTAACACAATATGTTACGTTAACATACCAGGCACGTTTTCAGTTGATTATTTATGCGTCATATAACGTACACTTATTCAGCCTGTTGTTCACTATTCTTTATTTATTTTAAATTGCCTTTCAAATGTCTATTCTTGGTGTTGGATTTTATCAAATAAATTTTCCCCAAAAATGCAACTTATACTCCAGTGCGACGTATATGTTTTTTTCCTTCTTTATTGTGCATTTTCGGCCGGTGCGACGTAAACTTCGGAGCGACTTATAGTCCAAAAAATACGGTATATGCATTCTAACTAGTAAATAAATGCAAGCAAAAGTCACCATTCAATGGAGTCAATAGGAGTAACTCTATTAGGCCTATGTAATGCTCTAAAAATACCTCCAAACAACTCCATCACCGTTTTATATACACACTATAAGTTTATATGTAATGTAGTACCAGGCACATTCATAATAACATGTAATATTTACTTATTTTGCTCATTTTAAGCATACAGCGGCGCATTAATTTCACAAATGCATCACTACGTTCGCTTTTTCCTTCGACAACATCACTGATTACTACTCGCTGCAGAATTATTGAGAGCCAACAACTGACTCTACAATGTCTGCTTTCACTGGCATGCCGACTAATAGGATGTTGATATAGTCCATTTTAAAAGAAGAAATATTTATAATCCTTGCTAAGGATTAAAAAAAATTAAAAATTAAAATAACCAGCGTCTTTTGCATGTCTTTTTCGCCATCTCCGGGTCTAAATTGGCTGTCAAAGTTGACCAACTTGTAAGTTGGTATCCTTATTTTTCTACTATCAAACATGAGAGACATGATTTATAATTTTGAAATAGCTTTCACAGGCTTAGAGGCGAGAAAGCAGCTCACCAGCTCATGATGTCAATAAGTAGCTACTTACCTTGAACAATGCACCGCTAAATATAGGTCCTTAACAATAGCGCTTTTAATAACGATACCGCTAACACCTGGTTAATATTCAGTATTGTTGGCGCTTTTTGGATGGTTATTTATTGGGTTTTATGGTTGGAATAAATGCAATACACCCCATGGCTCCCATTGTAAGCAGATTTGTATTTACGAGTTAAAATGCATTAAAAAAAAAGTTAGCGCCGAGCATCTAACTTAGAACTGGTACGGACCAGGGGAATCCGACTGTTTAATTAAAACAGTCAATAATATGGGTACAATTCAATTTTTTTTGGAACTACAGATTTTTGGGGAATTTTAATAATTGTTCACAATCCTTATGAGAGACAAGAAGAAAAAAAGTGTTTTTTTTGCATTCTAATTTGTAAAAATCAGCACATTCTCGGTGGCTAGCAATGCAACTAATAGGAGCAATCAATTTTACCTCTAAATTACTTTTAAAAAAACATTCAAAAACCGCCAACAATACTTTGTTTACATTCCGTAACCTGTACGATAACTAAACTGGAGCAACATTGTTATTGTAAGAGCGAACACTGAAGAACTATTTTTCCAGCGTAGTAACACATCAGCATTCTACGGTGTTAACCGTGAGCTACCTACAGCAAGAAGCAAGCTCGCTTCTACATCAGCACCTGAGTTGCTTTTGAGCTTGTAATGCACAACACAATGCGATAGGACACAAATTTGTACTGACTGAAAAACATGAACAATCATATTACAGTATCTGTAAAGTAATAGCCCACATTTCATGTTTTGTTTGTACACAGCTAGCTCAACAGCATATGTACTGTAGCTATAAAAACATTGCATGTATCATAATCAATATTATAGTGATACACTCAATGGACAGTCGTGCGCTTGGTCCAGGTGCCCGGGGAAATTTTTTCCAGTTTATTTTTGGTAAGCACACCATTTATGTCTAAATAGCTCGGCTCCAAGTACCACATTTTCAGCATCAAAGTTATGCCAACCTCACTCTCTCGGCTTCTACTGTCTCAACCTTTCTTCATGCTGGCTTCTAGAAGCAGTCGTTAATCCTTAGTATATTCAGCTTCAAAAAGATAAGCTTGTGAATCCTTATTTGTCCAAAAATAGTCATTTTTAGTTGTCTGTTACCAAGTCTGCCATGAATACAAAACACTTGCATTTGTATCCGGAAGTAGACCACACTTTTGTTGCCGGAAGTCAGAAGTGCGCTGAGGAAAGACGTTCCGGCAATGCTCAACATGACCAAATTACGGTAAATATTGAACAAATGACATAGTGTTATGAACATGTCCGTTACTACATTATAAATAGACTTGAAGTGTGTAAATAAAACGTTTATGGAGCGTTTTGAAGTTGTTTTAGACGAATTTGAAGGTGACTCCCATTAGCCACATCTTCCAAGCGTTTTTTTATCATCTTTAATACGGTGTACTTAGACCTGAGTAACGAGCATTAATCAAATAAATAGCATTAATACACCACATTTAAAATTCTAAAAAAAGGCATGTGTGTTCTTGTCCATCATAATGATTGTGAACGATAGGCAGAAAACAAAAGAGCCACCTTCTAAAAGCAACATGCCATTATTTTTCACTTTAAAACCAAAGACACCATATACCAGCTCCAATTAGGTTTTATAAACACAAATATAAATGCACGTACTACGGACAATGCTGTCTAAAATAATCGCTCTCATTTTGAAGAAGTAACATTAGAGGAACTCTCGTGACTCGTTATTCGGACAAAAAAAACATAATGCCAACTCGACCCACTTCCTGGGAAACTAATCAAGGTGCTGTCTGTAATATTAGGACCATCAGTACTAAACATGAATAATTAATCTCTCTCCTCTGGTACTGTTCCTTTAGCATTCAAAACTGCGGTTATTCATCATCTGCTTAAAAAAACAAACCTCAATTCTGGCCTCCAGTTAAACTACCTGCAGGTCTCAGAGCTCCTGTTTATCTCTAAAATCGTCAAAAAAATGTGGCACAGCAACTAAATGAACACTTAGTATCTAACAATGTGCAGCTAAATGAACACTTAAGTGTTTAACAATTCTTGCACATTAAGAGTTTTACCAAAACAGCCTTCGTTCATCTGCGTAATACTATTTGCATGCAATGTACAATGATACATTTTTATTTACAGAAGTTATTTATTCAAGACAGAAGTTTTCGGTTTTCACATTACTAATTTCAATGTTGGAGATGATTATTTATTTGCATGCAATGTGCAATGTTACATTTTTGTTAACAGAATTATTTGATTCAAGACAGAAACATTCCCAAAGGAAGCTCTTCAATTTAGTTATTCCATAAAAAGTAAAAATGTGTATCTAGTCTAAAAAGATCATTACTCATATTAGAATTTGCTAAGAGTAAGATGCAGTCTATGCAGTGTCATTTCAAACTACTAGTTTTTGATCAAATGAAATAAAAACTCGTTTTAAATGACCTCTGTCATTTGTATTCAATGGATTATTTAAAAAGCTGGGAAAAAAATAGGAAAAAATTCGTAAATCGAAACTTTTGCGAAATCTGCACGCTCTAGAGCAGTGGTTCTCAAATGGGGGTACACGTACACCTGGGGGTACTTGAAGGTATGCCAAGGGGTACGTGAGATTTTTTTTTAAATATTCTAAAAATAGCAACAATTCAAAAATCCTTTATATATTTATTGAATAATACTTCAACAAAATATGAATGTAAGTTCATAAACTGAACATCAAATCAAGTAGGCTATTCCATTCATTACCATAAACCCAGAGTTTCCCCCATGCCATGATGGTTTGACCCTCACTAAAATGTCTGTCAAAAAGAACTGTGAAAAGAAATACAACAATGTAATATTCAGTGTTGACAGCAAGATTTTTTGTGAAAATGTTCCATAAATATTGATGTTAAAGATTTCTTTTTTTGTGAAGAAATGTTTAGAATTAAGTTCATGAATCCAGATGGATCTCTATTACAATCCCCAAAGAGGGCACTTTAAGTTGATGATTACTTCTATGCGTAGAAATCTTTATTTATAATTGAATCACTTGTTTATTTTTCAACACATTTTTTGTTATTTATATATCTTTTTTTCCAAATAGTTCAAGAAAGACCACAACAAATGAGCAATATTTTGCACTGTTATACAATTTAATAAATCAGAAACTGATGACATAGTGCTGTATTCTACTTCTTTATCTCTTTTTTCAACCAAAAATGCTTTGCTCTGATTAGGGTGTACTTGAATTAAAAAAATGTTCACAGGGGTACATCACTGAAAAAAGGTTGAGAACCACTGCTCTAGAGCATGTTCTATTTGGGCTCCAGTACTCTGGAATGCTCTTCCAGCAACAGTTAGCAATGCTAGCTTAGTAGAAGCATTTAAGTCTCACTTTAAAACTCATCTCTATACTCTAGCGCAGGGATGGGCAAACTATGGCCCGGGCCACATCCAGCCTGTTGGTCTTTTTTAATCCGGCCCGTCCAAACATTAGAACAGAATTGAGCAAAGATCTGTTTTGAGAATTACCACCACAAAACTGATACTAGAGTTTGACGCACTGGCAAAAAGGGGGGGATCAACAACACTGCTTCCATTAAAAGAGAATGTACGTGTTAACCCTGTAATACCAATTTTATGTTTCTTTGATGTTCTGATATGATATTGTTGAAAATAGATGTATTATATTTCAATAGCCCATGTCTGAGAAGTCTACTCTTAGTTCCAACAGATATAATATGCATCATGTGCTCACCCGGCCCGCCTGCCAAATTGCTGGAGTTTTTACTTGCCCGGATGTGGGTTCAGATCAGGGGATGTCTTATGGTGTGTTAAGCCCTTTGAGGCACGTGTGATTAAGGGGCTATGCAAACAAACTTTGATTGATTGAAATAACATCTTCAAAAAAAAATTATTCTTGGTTTGACATATGTTGAAATATGTCTTCTTCTTTTTTTTTTAAATCGCCATAGCAACTTTCACCATGTTTGTGTGTATAATATTGGTGATGCACTAGACCAGACACCGTTCACGTTACCGTACCGTACTTTAGTACTATATTGATATTTTCTTATATTGTAATATTAAGGTCTGACACCAACAGAGCACTAAAAATCTTTTGATTGCATAAAATAGTATTTTTGGAGCTCGTCTCCGGGAAGTCCGGCTTCCTCCCACTTCCAAAGACATGCACCTGGGGATAGGTTGATTGGCAACACTAAATTGGCCCTAGTGTGTGAATGTGAGTGTGAATGTTGTCTATCTGTGTTGGCCCTGCGATGAGGTGGCGACTTGTCCAGGGTGTACCCCGCCTACCACCCGAATGCAGCTGACCCCGAATGGGATAAGCGGTAGAAAAAGGAGGGATGGATGGAAAACAACAATTTGAAAAAAAGTTTAAAATCTACTACTCCTTTAAAATAACATTATCATCTACTGGCCAGGCATGCATATTATAATGTTTTAATCACACCTTTTCAAAAACCTAATGGGAAACCGTACCCCTTTTTATAAGATTTTATGAAGGACAATTGTCCATCCAAGTTCATTTTTCCCACAGATCTCTTGGCACAAAAAAAACTCAAGTGAAATCTTATCTTTACCAAAAAAAAAGGGGGGCATAACTTACCATCCCATTTCCATGCCAACGAATCTTGTTGTCATCAATGAAAAAGTGAATTGAGGAGAGAAATTTATAAAACCCAACCTCCTCTATGTCACCACTCTGGTTCCAGAAGACGATAAAAAAAGATCCAAACGTAGGATCCCCGTGCTCATCAAAGTGAATTGTCTGGTTTAAGAGAGAGAAGTTTGACTTCTTCAGCTCTGCCAGAACCTGTTGAAAGAAGTATAAAGTGAAACCACAATTGTGCGCTTATTTTTATGGCTATACGCTAGGAGCTCTTGTACCATAATACAAAACACAGTGTATGGGAGCAGATTTAAAGACATAGAAAGAAGAAAGTCCTGGAATTAGGTCATTACAAAAAAGAAACCCACCTTTTGGGGATTGACAGCGTTATTCCTGTGACATGTGTCCTTATCACTTTGCAAGACATTGTGTAAGGCGTGAGCGATGGCATACACAGCTGAATAAACAGAAAACGAGTAAGAGGGGTCCATAGAGATGATGTCCTGTGCACTCAGGTTGGAGCAGTTGCAAACTTGATTGCAAAGCTGTCCTCCTTCTGCATCATCACACTGAATTTTGCTATGGGAAGTAAGCAAATAATCACTGAAACCAGGTATCGTCAACACGGGTTGAGACACTCCCAGGACCGTTCCGATTTTTTGGATATCCCTTCTCTTCGGGAGCTTCTCGTTCAAGGACCAGGTTTCTCCCGCTATCCACACCTTGTTGGTGACGCCCATTAGTATCGCCGACTCTATTAGATATTCAGCAGTCATTTTGGGAGCAAAAACAACAATGGTGGTTATCCTATGCGCTTTGATATCCTGGAACGTTACAGAGTAATTGAAGCTTTGTTTGAGCTTGCTGGTATACGGCAGACAAATGTGGGTGTCCTTGATCATCCTGATGAAAAGTTCCTGACCATCGTTGCCATAAGCATCATCACTGCTGAGGAAGGCTACCCAGTGCCATTGGAAGTACTCCAAAATGGAGACAATCACTCTGACCGTATCTTTATTGGAATGCACGGTGCGCATGAATGACCAATATTTTGCTTTTTCTGAAAATACAGAGCTGGCAGCTCCGTAACTGACCTGTAGAAGAGGAAACAGAGTTGTCATTCACAGTAATATAGGGTGACCATATTTTCATGACCAATAATAAGGACACTCAAAGTTACTTAATGATGCCTATATTCAAAATATGCCTCTTCTGGACGGAACAATACAAAATACATCTACAAGATTCTCAGAGGTAACTCAATGGTACAACAATAACTTTAAAATCTCTGGATTGAAGTTAATTTACCTGCAGCTGTATTTTAAAAGGTATAGTGGAATTTATACAAGCCAGATATCATCAAAAAATACAGTATGTGAATGTAATGGAGTGGATCCATGCCCTCTTAAGACAAATGTCTATAGATATTCTCATTCATCTAGGTCATTGTATTCTCAGGGAATTCAATCGATCGCAAGTTTGCGACTAAACTGTTTGCCTTGTCTTCGAAGAAGTTTTGCCTCTAATCCAAGGAGGTTTCATCAGTTCATGCTCATAGACTTAGATTGGTCAGATCTCGTCAGAAGAAAAAAATCCTTTTCTCAAGATTTATAGATTCTACGTCAGCAAAGTTGATTTTTAAAGCTATGTTGGCAACTACACTTCCTTTGCAAGAAGTAAAAGTACAAAATAATTGAGAAACCTAATTTCTTTACATCTGAATAGGTCCATGGTATGGTATGCTCTTTATTGTCATTGCAATAGTTCAACGAAATTCCATTTTCACCACAAACCTGTTCAAGATTAGACAAACAAACATTGTACAGGGAACAGAACAGGAACGGTGATGGGTCGCCACTTACGGCGCCCCGTAAATGGTAGGGGAAAAAGGTAGACGTTGAGGGAGGATGAGTAAAAAAAAGTTGATTTAGACTGGGCTCCTATTGAAGGGGGCCCAGTCTGGAGTAAGAAAAACAAACTTGCATGGCAGCCCTCGCCATAAGAGTGTTAATGTGTGTGTGAATGTAGAAATAGTGTCAAAGCACTTTGAGCACCTTGAAGGTAGAAAAGTGCTATACAAGCATTTACCATTTACCTTTTGTCACGTCCCTTGCAGCCAGGAAAAACAATCCAGGTTACAATGTTTTTAAGTAAGCAAAAATACATTTAAACTTCTCTTAATTGTCTATTTCTGGTCCTCAAATTCATTATTCTTCACCATCAGAGCAGCCGGCGTCTCCAAGATGTCACCAAAGATTGCAATACTGTCCAAAATCACAAAAGTCTGTCTGAGTGCCCACAGTTCTGCTCACATCCTCCAATCATTTGTAGCAGCTATAGGGTACTTTGAACAGCTGCCAGCATCAGAATCAGAATCGTTTTTATTGCCATTGTTTGAGAACGGGTTCACAAACTTGGAATTTTACTTGGTGCAATCGTGCAACATAAAACACGTAACACAGAATAGAATAACATGAGCTGTAACTGAGCTATCAGGTCTTGTTATTGTTCATGTGCCTGATGGCCGAGGGGAAAAAACTGTTCAGGTGGCGGGAGGTGTGGATCTGGATGGACTGTACTCTCTTGCGTTTGGAGAGAGGGGAGATAGTTTGTGTCCAGGGTGAGAAGAGTCAGCTATGAACCGACCCACAAGCCTCCTGGTCCTAGAGGAGAACAGGTCTTGGAGAGATGGGAGTTTTGCAGCCAATAACCTTCTCAGCAGCACGTCGGTGCTTGTCCCGGACTGTGGTGCCGGGGAACCACACGGTGATGGAGGATGTGAGGATGGACTCGATGATGGCGGAGTAGAACTGTACCAGTATTTCCGTCGGCACCTAAAGTTTCTTCAGCTGCCGCAGGAAGTACATCCTCTGCTGGGCCTTCTTGATGAGGGAGCTGATGGTCAGCTCCCACTTGAGGTCCTGGGTGATGGTGGTGCCCAAGAAATATTCTTCCAGTTTGTCAATTCACCAGAGCAACGCTTACTCCAATCAGCAGATGTACGGATTTTATGATTCCAAATCGGCTTCTTCAACGTCCTCGACTGAAGGTTTGCCAGGCACGCGGCACTCCGCTTCTCCCAAGAGTCCATCGTGTGTCTAGCAACAACCGTACCGTCAAGACAGGCAGGTTCCCCCAAACCCGAGATCTTGTCAATTTTGTTGAGAGGCATGTGGATCAATTTCATTGTTTAGATTTTAGAGAGCAGTGTAAAATGAGGCAACAAGAAAGTCAAGGCAAGACAAAACTACAAAGCAAGCAGGAGCGATAAGGGTGAAGAAAAAGGGAGCGTCTGCCTTCGATGAGTGCTAGTGAGAATGCTAATGTTGGGCTTATTCGTACAATTTGCTTAAAACACATAATATATACACGTTTAGTTTTTGCACTTTGCTGTCATCTATAATTCTGCCTCTAAAGTGTTTTTTAATGATCTGAAGTTAATGTTTCATCTCAATGTTTAGCTAGATTTTGCTACTTCCCTGTTGTTTGGCAAAGTTTGGTTTCCAACAATATTTATCCAGATACAGTATATCCTGGCTATGGAATATGCAGCCCACAAGAGATGTTTAATAACATTTATAAACATTGCACCAAAGATGCTATACAACACAATGCACACATTTGTTTCATGTCTAAGTTTTCCAAAGGAAAACTGATTGAATGAAACTATGTGTTGGCCCTGTGATGAGATGGCGACTTGTCCAGGGTGTACCTCGCCTTCCGCCCGAATGCAGCTCAGATAGGCTCCAGCACCCCCCGCGACCCCAAAAGGGACAAGCGGTAGAAAATGGATGGATGGATATATGGAGGATAATAAAAGTAAATAAATTGTAAATATGCTTTTACAGTTAAAGTTGACAAAGTCGATCTTCTTGGCTCAACAAGAGTGACCGACGTAACGCAGCAGCAACCTCTTTCTGTGTGGTTTTAACAATTGTTTCCCTTAATAATAGACTATCTTAGGAATTCTGAAAACACCTTCAGGCCAAAATGTCTATTGGAACCATTTCCACAGGTGAGAACAGTGCATGTGCGCATTTTTTACTCTGCTTTCAATTGACTTCTTGCTAGGAACACGCTTTGACCTCAATGTGCTTTAGTCTGAGGCGTCAGACGTGACTTTGCGTGCTACCCAGCAATGGAGCTCGTAAATTGAGGTATTACTTACCAAATCCAGCTCTAACAAACATAGCTCTTATAAACATTTCAATGTAATGTTAATATTAGATACAATGCTACATATACGGTTGCCAAGTTGGCCAGCTGTCCCGTTAAAAACCTGATTGCCGCGTATTTTAAAAGAAGTGTACGCCCCCTTCCTATAGCAAATATGCACTTGGGATTACTTAAATTCAAGTTCACTCTTTTGTTTTAAACTTAATTTGATTTCCGCATCTTTGACCTTCACTTTGCCTGCTATTACTATTTGTTTTGGAGACTTTGATGAATGTCTTGGTTATTCTTAATCAGTTGTACAAATCAAATGAAGACTGTATGCAACCCCAAGTTGTCTTAAATATGATACAGAGGTTGAATTCTCAGAGAGGAACTAACCTTACATAATATTTTGAATATTAATCGTTTTAGTTAGCTACACATCTTTTTGATACAAATTCCTCTCATCGAATACTTTGGTCTAACCTCCATCTTCCTGAACTTTTGTTGCTTCTTTTTACTTGGGCTCGCCCCCAAACCCTCGGGAAACCATGGACTCTTTGACCAAGTGGAATTCTCTGCTTTTACTATAAGGAGTGAAGAATTCTTGATTGACAAGTAACTATTTAAATATTTATTTAATTGTGTCCCATTTAACATTCCATATTTAAGGGTGACAAAGTATATAGTACAGTTAGTGACAGCAAATTTTTGCTTGAGATTCAACTTTTTCAAGTTTTGCATGTCTCACAAAAGATGGTAAAGGTGTCCAAGGTTGAAGTTCAGATCAGTATGTAGTCCCTGTCAACTGATTGTCTCTAAATGTATCATTGCTAGCTTTAACAGATTAAAACAAAAGTATAATAGTTTTAGATTTATTTACCAGTGGAATGAGATCCATCATGAAGAGCGGCGCTACAGTCAGGGTGTCTGTGCTCGAAAATGGACCAACCACCGCCACCACCTTAGAGGCTGCAGACACATGCTGGTGTGCTTCACTCCAAGGTTGGATCAAGCCATCGGTTGAAATGAGGTTAAGTACACCTGGGAAATTATTTGCAACCGAGCAGTGGTCAAATATCTTGAAGCCCAGAGACACGTTGGGCAAGAGTTTAGTTGAGTTATTGATTTCCTCCACTGAGAATCTCATCAGCTGAAACCTCCGATAACCGGACAGACTGAATGCTTGACTGCAATGAGAGGAGCTCTAATTACATTTGACATACATATATACTACAATATTTATGGTATTATGTTTGAAAACAACAGATATGCAGGAAAGAAAAATCCTAAACTTACCTGGAGCAGTCAATGGCTTCTGGTCTGTCGTGGCTAGCAGAGCTACTGGTGTGAATGTCAAAAAGTCCACCTAACAAATAATCCCCATTCAGATGGAAATCTGAAGAGTTACAGCGAGTCAACACTAATACAACTTGGCCCATCAGATAAAAACACACAGGAAATAAATGCCCCATTCTTTTAGTGTTCGAATCCATGTAACATAGATAGTACATCTCTGCCGTTTACAGTGCCTTCTTTATAACAAAGCAACCAGTGAATATTTCCATGCATTTTGGGATGCATGAATAGAACTGTCATTCGAAGATAATTCCTCAAGGATGTGGCATTAACAAATCAGTATGCAAAGAGGATTCGAACTGGCTGTACGAGACCTCAGTATTTTATATTGGTAAGATCAGTAACCTCAAAATGGTAATTGACTTGCTTGTGAAAGCTAATAAATAGCAATTACACATTTTTAAAATTCAAATATTAGACTTGGCTGTATACGAAGCACTGGTAAAAAGAGATGCAAAAGGTCGTGTACTGTAAGCAAATACAAGCAAATGAGTACAACCATCTTATTCTGGTTTATGTTAACACACTTTCACACACTGACTGTGCATGGAAGATTATTTGCAACCACTGACGTTTACTTTATCAACATTTTTTCACTATGTGGTGACCCCAGAAAAAAAGAAAGAAAAAAGACATTGTGTTTTCACCAAAAACAACTCATGCAGTTCCACTAAGGTGCCCCCAAAAATCCTAAAATTTTAGACGAACACTGATTGGTTGAACCTTTTTATTTACCCTGCTACACATTAATCAACTAGGCGGGAAGTACTTATTTTAAATTTAATTGACAATTGAGAAAAAGTACAGTATGTGGATAGTCTTTCAGTCCTAACAAATTTCAAAAAAGACCTTAGTGTTCACTCTAGATTGAAGCTGCAAAGTATTCAGAAGTAGACAATAATTCGAGACAACACAAAACTATTTCAAAATTTGAACATGTGATACGATACTAAATTAAAACTGATACTAAAGCTGTGTAAACAGTCACAATTATTGACTACTTCAACAATTTCAGGATTATTAATGCAATGTCAAAATAGTCATTTACCAGTTTATGAGATGATACAATTGTAGGGTTTTTTTCAACAATCCACTTGATGAAACATATTTAACCATTATACACCTAGTAATAAATAATTCATAAAAATGCTGCATATCCATGCAAAGGCTTAAACATTTGCTATTGATTAAATTAGCAACTTTCTTCCATATCATTCATTACTGAAAATACAGTATTTGTTACACAACAAAACAAAAATATTGACACACGTTTGTACCGTTTCAAGGGACATATCCTTTTAATAGCATTTGAAGTGAAAAAAATTACACTTAAATGATTAAAATCAAATTTTGAACTGTTGCACAAGAAAACAATGACATGCAAGTCATGAGAAACAGAGTGAATGCATCAAATCAAGAACCAAATTAACCAGTTGTTTTTTTCGAAACAATTTCAGATGAAATTTATTTGAACACTAACAGATTTATATCTATAAATGTTGGAGAAAAAAACTAAACAAAAATAAAAATAATCTTAAATGTCATATTTAAAGATATATATATATACAAATCCTCTTAAGAACCCTTTGAAAACATCTTTACACAAGAAAATGTTTTGTTCCCTTACAACAGTGCTGTTCAAAGTACAGTAAGGGCAAGAATTTCCAGGGTTTTAGGAAACAAAAAAAAATATTAAAAAAAAAAAAAAATCATCAGGGATACCAAAAAAATAAAAACGTGTGATCGCCACCCACTTCATCCATTTGACATAATAAAAGCTCTCAACCTGAGTTTTCTTATGTCTCCTCTGCAAAAGAAAAGAACAACAGTTTGTTTGGAATGACACATGCCACTTTATATGAAATACAAACAAACAAATGAGCACTAATCAGATTAATGGCACCTAGGCTTTGAAACACTAATAGTCCAAGAATGAATTTTGCTTTTCCAGAGATTTCCCTGTGCCGAGAAAACTATAGTGTAGCAAACACTGAAAACTGACAACATTCCAAATCTCCCACCAAATAGATTAGATTAGAAAGGAATTCCGAAATAAAGGCATGGATGCAGTCAACACAAGACTATAAAATGGCCACAGTGTATCTTCAATGTGCTCCAAGCTTGATTATTTTACCACCGTTTGGAGCCCAAAATCATCATCATTATAAGCATTTGGGTGCATTCTTTCCAGACAAGGAGTGCAGTAAATAATAGTGTTGAAATCTGAGGTAAAGCAAATTCATGGACTTGCCATTTCAAGCAAAATGCCCTGTAAGTAACTGAATCTAGGTGACTGTGGACTACATATACTGTATAGGGTAGTGGGGACAAAAGCCTGTTTGTGTGGCTTGTCTTAAAATATGCATCCAATGAGGTGGGTGAATAGTCAAAAATTCAAACAATATAAATATTTAGAACTGGAAATAGCCAACTATAGACTGACAGTCAATTCAAAAATTTTGAAATGTGATGTTTATCATGAATGCATATTCAAGTGAAATACCACAAATCTAAATTTAGCACCAAGGTCAGACAGCTAATAGACTTCAGAGCAGCAGCACCCTTTTGTTTTGAGGTGATGCAATTATTTGACCTTAAAACTATTTTGTTGCCTTCATATGTCCTCATTTACATCTAACACTACTGACATACATCACATGTCACAAACAAGTTGGTGGCAATATAATAAAAAACTAAACTGACTGAATGATTTCACCGGTTGTGGAGAAATGAATTGAAAGTGTACATGTTTTCAGTGGGCATTTTTAAAACACAAAAGGCAGCACAGAGTTTTTCTAACTACCGGTACTCAAAAAGTGTTGGCCAAATGTAAAATTAGTCTTAGAGCCCTCTAAAGAACTCTACCTTCCAACAATGCTCGCAGACAAAGGCCATTTTAAGACTAATTGATCGGTGCTGCTGGTATGCGCCTACAACACTGTCAGACATGGATCCAAAAAATATTGTCTTTGTTACAGTCCCCTTACAAAAAATAACCTAACCCGTCACTCGCCATGGACGATGACTGGCAAATTACAAGCGAGGAGGAGGGAAAGTGGGAGGTTTTAACTAGCAAAAGCTTTCCCTGTGGCTTCCTTGCCTTTGTATGTCCTCTTTCCGTGTGTGAATGGTAGGTATCGATACTTGATCATATGCTAAAAGATTGGGAGGAGAAAAAAATCCAGTTAGTAAACAATAAACAGGTGGGATATGCATAGAATGAGAAAGTACTTTTTCATAATATTAATAAAGTCAGTGCATTTATATGTTTGCATTTTTCTGAAATCATCTCTTGAAACGCTATAAAATATAAAACAACCTAAATTTGATGATCCACCAAAGTGGTTTTGAGTGTATGCATCAGTCTAACAAATGGCAACATTTAAAGAGGATGCAAAACGTTTCCCCCTGACCTCTGCTGCTCTCTTCTTTTACACCAGGATGACACTGAACAATTCATAGAGTACATTTATATAGGCTGTACATTTTGCAAATGCAATTGACTAATTTTGTATATGCACAAACTAATATTATACCTCATACCCCCATCCTGACACTGTTCTGGATACATATACATCTTACCTTGATCTGCCTCTTCATGGTGATGCAGAAGAGCATGATGAAGTACATTACAAGGATGGGCCAGAACACTGGCACGTTGAAGGCATCGAAAAATGTGCAAAACATGGCAATGACGATGCCCTTTGTGGCTGAATGCCTGTAAAGAAAATATTTCATGTAAAATAATGTACTGTAGCTCTATTTCCAACTCATATTTAATATTATTAAAGCTGCCGTATGTCACGGTTCGGTAGATGCTAAGAGGGTAATCACGTTCGAAAGAGCCGCGACCACAGTATCACCATCTTTCTGGTTCTAAACATCAAAAATATGCTTCACCTACGCTCAGGCGTGTCGCAAGGGCGGTGTTTGGAGCGATTTTTGGTCTCGCTCACCTATTTCAACAGCAGCATGGTGGACATTGCATCCGTTTATTAATCCCCTAGTTTGCAAAGACCTCTTCTGTTGGTTGGCAGGCGCAGGTGTGTACAAGACAGCTGTGATTGACAGCCATGAAAAACAATTTAATTTGACCCAAACACTAAGGTTTACAAAGTTTAACTTCTAATTGTGGCAATTATTGACATGTGTTTGTTAAATCTGTTCTTTTAAACTATTATTTGTAACACTGCTAGCCATTGGGGCCATTGTGGTATTTTCTGGTTTTAAAAAAAGTATAATTTTGAGCCGGTCACAAAAAATACATTGTTAATCACAGATATAGTCCTAGCACAGCTAAGCTCAGCTTAGCATGAAACATTAAATACACTTTAAAACTGAATTGAAGTAATTGTTGTTTCGCATATGACCGAGATATTTAGGCTCTCTTAATATGTTTCAACTTAGTTGCAACAGGATTAGATACTGTATCGACTGTATGCCGGCTGATGCAAAATACTGCTCCTGCTTCGCCACACATGGTACCATGCTGTTTGCATAGAAATATGGTCATGTGGTGCAAGTCTGAATTAACAACAGTGGAACACAAAAACAAATACAGATATCTTGAGTTCATGTTAAAAGTTCCACAATAATATCGTACCGTGGCCTCAGCAGAAGTGCTCAGTGTGAGGTCAACTTACCAGAATTTGAACTCAGGCAACCTCCTAATGAAGGGACGGAACTCTTCATTCTGCTTTGTAGGAAGGGCGGGGCCCTCGTCTATGGAGAAGACAGGGCGATAAGGTGGTTGTTCAATGGAAATAAACTTCTAGGGCTGGGTGTATGATTAAGATACATTTCAGGTAAAATTAAGGTAATCAGCTTTGAGCATATGAACTCGATCAAACATGGCGGAATAGTCCGTGACAACAGTCAATAGAAGTCAACCTTTTCCCGCTCCACTTCCGGTTGTAAGGTACCGCTGAAGTAAACAGAATGACCGAACCTGGAGCCAAACGTGCAGCTAAAGGAAGCAAATTAAATGTCAGCTGTGACTTTAAATAAAGTTGATTTGATTTGGGCGCTATACTCCGAAAAGCAGGCTATAAAAGCTAACTCAATGTTAGGTGTGTGTCAGTGGTCTGGCTCGCGCCAAAGTGATGTGGAGCAAATCAAGCAAATTTTCAAGGTATGTAGAACACAATCAGTAACACAACAAATGTGTTCAAACATATGAAAAAGTACCGCCCAAGTAATTATACAGAAAGCATGAAAATGCGAGAGGATTTTCATAAGGTCTGCACATCTTGCTACTGCTGCCAGCACATGAAGCATATTATCAGTTTAGCTACTAGTAGCAGCAATATTTTAACTTGCAACTATCTGTATTGTTATTAAAGATGATGCACACTTGCAAGTAACAGCATTGTAATTTGAAAATGGTAATGTTTACATTTCAAAACAGCATCCTGATGGGGCAATTTGTTTATTTTGGGTCTTGGTGCATCAATACACAAACACTCAAGACTGTAAATTACTATTTTTTTGTTTGTTTTAGTCTTATATTATTTATTTTTTTGTTATTAGATTATATGTTATAAATTATTATTCATATTACATTAAATATGTTTTTTAATTATATGTTAATAAAAACTAATCTCTAGTACAGATGCTTTAAAATTGCCTGGTTGAAAACTATATACCGTATTTTCCGCACTATTAGCCGCACCTAAAAACCACAAATTTACTCAAAAGCTGACAGTGCGGCTTTTAACCCGGTGCGCTTTATATATGGATTAATATTACGATTCATTTTCATAAAGTTTCGATCTCGCAACTTCGGTAAACAGCCGCCATCTTTTTTCCCGGTAGAACAGGAAGCGCTTCTTCTTCTACGCAAGCAACCGCCAAGGTAAGCACCCGCCCCCATAGAACAGGAAGCGCTTCTTCTTCTACTGTAAGCAACCACCCGCCCGCGTAGAAGAAGAAAAAGCGCGCGGATATACCGTACGTTTCATTTCCTTTGTGTGTTTACATCTGTAAAGACCACAAAATGGCTCCTACTAAGCGTCAGGGATCCGGTTCATGAAAAGACGCAATCTCTCCATCCGCACACGGATTACTATTTCACAGCAACTGATATTCCTGTGAAACGCACTGTGGATACAACGGGAGCACGTACGGTGAATATTCGCACCACAGGGAATGAGAAGCCATCCTTCACTGTGGTTCTAGCTTGCCATGCTAATGGCCAGAAACTTCCACCCATGGTGATATTCAAAAGGAAGACCTTGCCAAAAGAGACCTTTCCAGCCGGCGTCATCATAAAAAGCTAACTCGAAGGGATGGATGAAGAAAAGATGAGCAAGTGGTTAAGGTAAGTTTAAGTTTACGCAAAGAGGCCGGGTGGCTTTTTTCACGCAGCTCTGTCCATGTTGATATACGTATGTTTGTGATTGCACATTTGCGTACATTTTGGGAGTGAACAGAGTTGTTAGAACGCTGGTTTTTAATATATTATTAAAGTTTGACTGACCTATCTGACTGTTTTTTTGACATTCCTTTAGCGCAGTTAGATGCGGCTTACAACACCGGGCGGCTTATAGGTGGACAAAGTTTTGAAATATGCCGTTCATTGAAGGCGCAGCTTTTAACCCAGGGCGCCTTATGGTGCGGAAAATACGGTATATAAAAAACTGTTATAAATTAATTCTTATCTTATTTCGCCCAGCCCTAAGCTTCAGGCATACACATGATTTGAACAAATACAGTTTGGTAATCGGTAGTAGCAATATTTTTTTCTCTCCTAATGTTCAAATCAATTTAAACATTATGTCCTGTGATACAGTTGTAACCAAATCAATATACAATTCCATGTATGAGCGTGTACTTGCCTTCGTCAAGCAATGAAGGGTCCACTTTTGGCGATAGAAAGGCGATGAACAGGTTGAGATGGTAGATTCCCAAGGCATAAGTTACTATATACCAACCCTGAAAACCAGTGCAAAATCAAATTGAAAGCCCTTCTTTCAGTTTTGCTAGTAACATAAATAACACAAGAACATATATAGGCAAGCAGAAGTGCAGGGCAGATGGACTTGCATTATACTAAACTGTAGAACAATGGTTCTCAAATGGGGGTACGAGTACCCCTTGGGGTACTTGGAGGTATGCCAAGGGGCACGTGAGATTTTTTTTAAATATTCTAAAAATAGCAACAATTCGAAAATCCTTTATAAATATGAATAAAAACCTATCTTTTTTTCCAAATAGTTCAAGAAAGACCACTACAAATGAGCAATATTTTGCACTGTTATACAATTGAATATATCAGAAACTAATGACATATTGCTGTATTTTACTTCTTTATCTCTTTTTTTCAACCAAAAATGCTTTGCTCTGATTAGGGGGTACTTGAACTAAAAAAAAATTCACAGGGGGTACATCACTGAAAAAAGGTTGAGAACCAATGCTGTAGAATACAGAGGCTTGGTTTTGATAAAACAACAGCAAAACGGAATGATTGCAACAGAAGATTTAAAAGTGATGGACTGCCATAACAGCAGTCTTCTTATTTATGTTTAAGTGTTTTTCCATTGAACTTCATTCACTGAAGGCTTTTCTTGATAATGGCAATGTTTTCACTACTCTACCAAAGATATATTATAATTTAATTCAACAGACAATTTGGCTTGCTGCATATGGCTATTTGTATATAATGTGACATGTGATGGGTAGTGATAAGCTCTGAACCGTGTCTTTGTGAATGGTTCCAATTCTAGCCGTCTTCTTTTTTGAAACTTTTTTGAAGCACCTTGTGTTGCAACTTGCTTGTGTATTAAAAGAGCTGTATAAATAAAGTTGTGATTGATTGATAGCCACACTCAAGAAAAGTTTACAATGAAAGAAATGTATCAATTTAAACCAAGGTCGTATAACTTTTATTTTGTTTTTTGGATTAAGCAACTTTCATTCACTGTCAAACATTACCTGCAGTATGTACACTCTGATCATGTATAGAGCGGTGAGTAGAAGCGTGCTACCCCATCGTACTGCAGAGTACGGCGTCGACTTGTCGAGCCATGACTGATAGATCTGTTCCAAAAAAGACAAAACCAAAAAAATTGGAGAATGGCAATATAACCTTTGAGCCAGTAGCTAGAGCTTTGCCTATATGATACAGCTAAAAACTGTCACCGTTACTTAGTTTCATTCTGATAAATGTATGATAGATGCTCTTGTTACCTGTCCAATCCGTGTAAAAAAGGTGGTGACTACATTTGGTTTTCCATGGATTGACTCCCCAACGCTGTCCCCTTCTGACATTCTACGAGGAAAGATGAAAAAAGGTGAGATTAGGGCTGCAGCTATCAACTATTTAAAGTGAGTAATCTATCGTTTTCGTAATCTATTAGTTTGTTCATTAATTGAGTATTGGGAAAATTCACACTTTATAGCCTCAATATGTACTTCAGGGAAACTAGTTAAACTAAACCCAACTGTTTCTGCTCACCATAATCTTCATTCTTTTGTTCTCTAATAAATGCAAATCATCAACATTGAAATTGCACTTTCAACACGTAAATTAAAAAAGAGGGTTGTCGAAAAGTTCTGCTGTTCCCCTCCACATAGACCACGGCACCCACACATGAAACTATTTTTTAACAAGAACATAATAATGACTGCAATGACTGAGAACTGGTGTGGCCCCTTCAATAACAAGGATGCAGCATTTTTATTATCCAATGGAGGCTAACATAAAAAAAACAAATGAATGAAAAACCTTATTTACTCGAGCTTTTGGAAAAATACTATTTAACGTTATACAATGACACACATGAACTGGATAGGAGACAGTTAAAGAAAAACACATTTGCCAAAGGATAACGAGAGATCATAACACAGTTGTAGAATGATAGTCTTTCAATTGTATTGAGGTAAGCCGGGGTCAGGTGTGACAACAGCTGGAACCTTTGGTAAGACTAAAGCAATATATATATATATATATATATATATATATATATATATATATTAGGGCGGCAGCAACAACTAATCGATTAAGTTGATTATAAAAATAGTTGGCGATTAATTCAGTCATCGATTCGTTGGATCTATGCTATGGCAGAGGCTTTTAAATTTTTATTTATAAACCTTTATTTATAAACTGCTACATTTACAAACAGCTGAGAAACAATCAAAATAAGTATGGTGCCAGTATGCTGTTTTCCCCCCCAATAAAATACTGGAAAGGATATAAATGTAAAATGTCTCTTTTATCCGATTATTAATCGATTAATCGAAGTAATAATCGACAGATTAATCTATTATCAAATTAGTTGTTAGTTGCAGCCCTAATCAGTGTTGGGTTAGTTACTGAAAAACAGTAACTAGTTATAGTTACTAGTTACTTCATTTCAAAAGTAACTCAGTTACTAACTCAGTTACTTACACCAAAAAGTAATGCGTTACTGTGAAAAGTAACTATTTAGTTACTTCTTTTTTTTTTAAAGCTCCAATTAATGCCCTTTTAGCCTTCATGTCAGTACTGTTATTGCACTGGAGAATAATACAATCTGTTGATCAACTTGACATACATTTGTATCACTGAACTCTGCTAAGCAATGTGGTCGACATACAACACACAAAGACAAAAATATGTTACAAAGGCCAATTTGTTTCTGGCCAGAACAAATTGACAAAACTATTTTAAATAGCTGCAACATAACATACATAAGTAACAAACAGCATAATAACAGCATAGATGTAAAGCAAGAAAGGCACACACTACATACACAAAGCCTAACCAGGCATTTTTTCCTCAAGAAATTCTGACACAAAATCATGTCTGAAGCCCAGAACACTCTACACATTTCCCCAGTTTTAGTTTAGAGATAAGGAAAGATTGGCCTGGCCCACTAGCATCCCTCTTTATGATTGACAGAGTGTGTGTACCTTCAGTTCTGAAAGATGAACAGAGGCAGAGTTAATCCTTACGTGGTGAAGTGTCATTGGAGTCTCTGTCTCTCTTTACTAGCTTCGTCGAAGCATGTTGCTATGTAGCTTGTTTCAGCAGATTTGAATTGCTGTTTTGGGCAGTAGATGGGATCTTTGATCCAAAGCACAATTAACATTTAACTAAATTGTTATTTTCTTTGTGCTCGACAAAAGAAAAGTAGTGAAAATATATCCATGTTAGCAAACTCGACTTCTGGCTCCGCCATGATCAGACACGCCCCCCTCCCCCCTTTCCTCCCTCCACACACTCACACTCACACACAGAGCGCGTGTCTCTCTCTCTTCTCCGGCTTGTGACACAAGAAGAATCAGAACGATGACACAGCTAGCAGCCCTCCGATAAAACACACTTTATACTACAAAAAAAGTAACGTAAAATAACGCAGTAACGCATCATGTACTGGACTCTTACTGTTGTGTTGGATCCGCTGTGGACTGGACTCTCACAGTATTATGTCAGACCCACTCGACATCCATTGCTTTCGGTCTCCCCTAGAGGGGGGGGGGGGTTACCCACATATGCGGTCCTCTCCAAGGTTTCTCATAGTCATTCACATCGACGTCCCACTGGGGTGAGTTTTTCCTTGCCCGTATGTGGGCTTTGTACCGAGGATGTCGTTGTGGCTTGTGCAGCCCTTTGAGACACTTGTGATTTAGGGCTATATAAATAAAGATTGATTGATTGATTGATTGATGTAGTAACGGTAACTGAATTACTGAATATAAAAAAATAACGCGTTAGATTACTAGTTACCGCCGAATCTAACGGCGTTACAGTAACGCGTTACTTTGTAACGCGTTAGTCCCAACACTGGCCCTAATATATATGTATATGTATATGTATACATATATGTATAAATAATAGGTAGATTACCTGTAACTATATTTGAAAATAATACTACTTTCGACGTCGCTGATTGGCAACACTAAATTGGCCCTAGTGTGTGAATGTGAGTGTGAATGTTGTCTGTCTATCTGTGTTGGCCCTGCGATGAGGTGGCGACTTGTCCAGGGTGTACCCCGCCTACCGCCCGAATGCAGCTGAGACAGGCTCCAGCACCCCCGTGACCCCAAAAGGGACAAGCGGTAGAAAATGGGTGGCTGGATGGACGTCGACGCTGGCATATTTCGCCCCCACATCTGTGGTCCCCTCCAAGGTTTGTCATCGTAGCCCATAGGGTTGGGTTTTTCCTTTCCCTGATGTGGGATCTGAGCCGAGGATGTCGTTGTGGCTTGTGCAGCCCTTTGAGACACTCGTGATTTAGGGCTATATAAATAAACTTTGACTGATATTTCAGCGGGCAGCACGGTGAAAGAGGGGTTAGTGCGTCTGCCTCACAATACGAAGGTCCTGAGTAGTCCAGGGTTCAATCGGGATCTTTCTGTGTGGAGTTCCGGCGTGGCGAAAGTTGGTAGAGTGGCCGTGCCAGCAATCGGAGGGTCGCTGGTTACTGGGGTTCAATCCCCACCTTTTACCATCCTAGTCACGTCCGTTGTGTCCTTGGGCAAGACACTTCACCCCTTGCTCCTGATGGCTGCTGGTTAGCGCCTTGCATGGCAGCTCCCGCCATCAGTGTGTGAATGTGTGTGTGAATGGGTGAATGTGGAAATACTGTCAAAGCGCTTTGAGTACCTTAAAAGGTAGAAAAGCGCTATACAAGTATAACCCATTTATCATTTATTCAATCATGTTCTCCCCGTGACTGCGTGGGTTCCCTTCCTCCCACTTCCAAAAACATGCACCTGGGGATAGGTTGATTGGCAACACTAAATTGGCCCTAGTGTGTGAATGTGAGTGTGAATGTTGTCTGTCTATCTGTGTTGGCCCTGTGATGAGGTGGCAACTTGTCCAGGATGTACCCCGCCTTCTGCCCGATTGTAGCTGAGATAGGCTCCAGCGCACCCCGCGACCCCAAAGGGAATAGGCGGTAAAAAATGGATGGATGATATTTCAGCTACTTCAAAGTAATAGTTTTCATGAACCCCAATCAATGTATGCCAATATATTGAACTGGCTATCATATTTTACAAATACATTGAAGTAATATGTTCAACATAACTCTCCACCAAAACCATAGATTTGACATGAAACATTAACCGATAAAGTGGCGACAAGAAGAGCTGCTTTCAAAAGCTAACGTTTGCGTAGGTAATGTAGCTACATGCTATACCAGCTATGTAGGCAACAATTGGCAAACGATTCCAAAGTCCCACTGAACAAAAGCAAGAGAAACACATAATAAACAAACATTATTTGAAGTAAAAGGTAACGTGTCTGGTTACTCACGTTAGCTTGAAAATGAGCGCTGCAAAGTAGCTAACCTCCCATCTAAATGCACGTCGACCTTCGGCCTCAAGTGTCGTGTGTGTGTGTGGGTAATGTAGTTTTATTAAGCGTTGCTTCCTTTGCAACCCGTAACTAGGATTCATTTGTAGAACTACATTTCCCAAACCCCCATGCATGTTGGTCATTGAGAACACACGTCATTGGAATTGTAGTTCTAGGCACTTTCTTTTTCCGTTTCAAAACACGTACACCATGTTAAAGCTAAACTACAACAACCAGCAACAGCCGGTGAAATAATGACAACTCACTTCCGGAAAATGGAACAAGACAGCAACGCTTTTTGCCGCTAGCAAGCTAATTTAAATCACTCCATTATTGAGTAGTATTCACGAAATATTTGTCGTTTCAGGTCAATTGTTTGTCATGGTAGCATGTACGTAACTCGTAACCGTGTCTTAACAGACGGTGTGAAAATGACAAAAGGCAGTATTTCCTTACCTGATACAGCCGCTGTGTCACTACCCGGCTCTAACTAGCTAGCAGCTAGTCTCACTAGCCAAACTGATGCGAACACGTCAGAGCTTCCGCAAAGGCTTCATTCGTCCGCAGACCAAACAAGTAGAACACCAACCCCAACCCACCGCGATGAGGTACGATCACACATCGATGCGCTATTTCAGACGCACGCCAATGCCATTCATCCTTTTTTCTACCGCTTGTCCCTTTTCGGGGTCGCGGGGGGTGCTGGAGCCTATCTCAGCTTCATTCGGGCGAAATGTGAAATTATTAAGTCATTAATTTGTCTGATTTACACACGCCCGATTTTAATGGCACCGTGAAAAAATATTTAACATTTGTGTGAGAAACTACATCAAGACAATGTTTCAACATGTGTACAAGAAAAAAAAACAACGACACTCCACGTAATGTTAGAAACGACTGAGCAATTACAAACAGCAATACATATAGAAACAAGAATATCAAAACACGTTATAATGTATAATACTGATCATACGCACATTTAACCCCACTTAAAAAAAAAAACCCTGTACAGCATTAAAGTGCTCCTCCTTGACCAGTTGGTGAGCAAAAGTGTATGTTTGCATAAATGACTTTAAAACAACAATACAAATAGATACAATTCTGCTTCTGCAATGAAACAATATTGACACTTCCAGTAGAAGTGCACCATAACTACAATCAACAAAAAATATGGAATGTTCAGTTAAATATTCACAAACAAGTGCCATAAGGATACTTAGTACCTGCTCGTCAAGAACCAACATAGGAAAACCTTGCCCTGCAAGGTTGAACATGCTACTGTTTTGTTTAGATTCATGGTGATCACAAATAACTAGCAACTGTGATTACATAACTGCTATTCAGATATAATACTGTTTTAACATGTCCTCAACCTGTTCACAACATTTACCGGATTCCACAGATGGAACAAAAAAATGGATGCCACTTCTGCTATTGCATGAAGATTCTGATCCTTAAAAATACACACCAATAACAATGCCAATGTAATATTTTAACACATCACCATAGCCATTAAATATATTTTCCTAAGCTATCCTGTTGCCATTTAATTGAGCACACTCCATTCAATTACTAATCCAATTTCAACATGAATCACAATTTTTTTTTAACCACATCAAAAATACATTATGTACATTTTTTGCAAGGTCAAGGACACATGGAATGATAATAAATAAGTCAGCTGAAAACTAATTGTTCGTATCCAAGCACAAAAGGGAAATAATGTGCAATTTCTATTAAGTATTGCCTTGACAATGGTGGTCTCTGAAAATGTCCTTTTGAGTCTTGATTAAATAAAGAAGAGGCATTGGAATTATGGTGGTGTCCCACTTATAGCCTTTCTTTTACTGACTAAAGAATGGCAACGCTCGTATATTCAAAGATCCAGCAGACCGACTAGTACCTAGAATTTTAAAAATGTCTGTTGACAAAACAATTTAAGTATGTCTTAAGCCTCAGTGAACATCTCTTTCCATGAACTCCTCTTTTATTGACTGCTTGCTGCGTGACACTTTGCAATCAGGCATGTCGAAACCAAAGTCAGCCCACTCATCAGTAGCTGCCGCCATCCCCGTCGTCCCTATGACACCCGACCTGTTGGGTATGGTAATAGTGTGTCGGACGCGAAAGTGCACAGCTTCCATCACGCGCTGACGTTGCAGTTCCCCACCGGCGGCCCCGATGGCGGCCATGGCGGAGGCGGTCATGTTGTTGCTAGAGCGTAGAAGCTGCTGGCTGTGGTAGTCGTGGTGATGAGAGGAGGCCGGCAGCTGGACGGAAGCGCCTTGTTTCATGTCCTGGAGACCTCTCCAGATGGCTAAGCGAGTCTGCTCTGGTATCTTAAGGGCACCTAATTCCTGTGGAAAGCGCAATTAGATAGTGTTAAATGTGTTCAAATATGATTCATCATACAAAGACAGCAGAAATTTGAGGATGACGTTGTTGCATTAGGGGCAGGTGTAGTGCCTTGCCTGAAACAGCAGGTAGCATAAGAGGGGTGGAGCCTGATGCTTTTATACAGCAATTTTGATGTCTAAATCCTTATAGTGCTGTTTGTTTCCTAAATTTGTGGTCATTCCAGTTCTTCTTGTCCATTCTCTCTTAATTTGTTCGGTGGGCTTGTCAGCACAAATGATTGTGTCCCATGTCTATGAAAGTTCTCATTCATCCAGGTCATTGTCATCTCAGGGCATTCAATCAATCGCTATTCAACTGTTTGGTTTGTCCCAGAGCAGTAAAACGTCTTCAAAGACAAACCAAACAGTCCAGTTGCGATCGATTGAATGCCCTGAGATGATTGTAACCCATGAATTTTGCCGAGGAACAAGTTGCAGTGACCAGGAACAATGATCCGCACAAGACATTTTATTAAGGAATTAGTCAGACTTCACTTTGAAAAACTGAATTATTACCTCCACTGAAAGCATCTGAAGATGGTAGATTGTTTGAAGACCTTGAGAGGTGAAGTATTCAATGAAGTTTTGGCAGCCCAGACTGGTTAGGAAACTGTATGGGGAAAAAAGCGGCACTGCTTAATTTATTCAAGACTCAGCGAGACACAGGTCTCGACTAATCCTGACAGAAATCATAAACACGCCCATATATTAATGATTCATTAGGCCACTCTTGCTTTGGTGAAGATCCTTTATTATAAATACATAAAATATAAAAGTCTTGGCAACATACAGTGGTGGGAAACATCCGCATTAAAAAGTCCACGGTATTAAAATTAGTGCACTGATACAGAAGTTCAGAAAAAATAGAACAAAAGTTTTGAAAAAAAACAGAACATAAACAATGGCAATTTCTTTTGAAGAAAATGTTCTCCTGTGCATTGTGAGGAGGTTTGTGGTAGTAGACAAGATGACAGTGCTGTTTTTTTCTAATTGCATGCATATTCATTACATAAAAAAATCCCCTGGTTGCAATGTAGTGAAAGTAACAAACTCTTACAGCCATAGCTGGGCAAGTATAGACCCAAGTCAGGAACTATCACGTCTAGGAATGACAGTTTCTTTGTAAATGTGTAAGGCGGACATATTTGGTGCATATAAATACACCATTGTATACGGTGCATAGGACAGGACCACTGTCCACCGACAAAATTGTCTGAGCTTTACTCATACAACATCACACAACCCCTTATTCAGCTCAGATGTTACAAAGTATAATGGTATTTTTTTCCAGTGGTCTATTGACACCAGCTGTTGTTCTAATGGGCTACAATGCAGTTGCAAGACTTTAATATTGTCAAAATGACATTTTGATTCATAAAAGTATGACTCATATTCTTTCTGACTATCTTACACAGAAAAATTAAGAAGAAGTGTCATTGGAGGGTGAGGTACCTGACAAGGTTGGGGTCAGGGTTATACGGAGGGGGTGGACTGCAGTGTGAAGCAGACAATAATGTCTGACTGCTGTGGCCACCGTTCATGTCACTGTTAGACTGCATGTGATGGCTGTTGAGCATGTTGTGGCCTAGAAGACAGGAACAATTACAAAGTGCAAACTGTCATTTTACATGAGATGGACAAAATAATTGAGACACAAGTTAATTATGGACTCACACTCCCTTGTCCTTGCTAGCCTACACTCACACTGCTCTACAGCATTTGGGGCTTCTGCTTGTGTACCATGTGCCCCCACTGAATTATACAAAGCCTTACTGCAATGTTCCAGATTGTGTAGATCAGTGTTTCTCAAACTGTGGTACGGTACGCCAGCTTCATATAGTGGTACGCCAAACGATTGCTTAATTCAGTGGTTCCCAAACCACAGCCCGTGGATTGTTCCAAGTAGATTTTTAAAACATGAAATTTGAAATATTGCAAATGTGTTACCCTCTAATGAATATGGTCAACAGTGATTAATATTGACCATGGGCTTTTCACAAGCATATGTAATACATAGGTACTAATTCAGACAATCTTCCAAATTAATGGGTTAATTAATGAAAAACCAACATAGAATGTTAAAATATGTGGTACAATAAAACCCATCTTGCCCATTAAACTATGTGGACATTATAAAAAGTGTTTAATAATACCATACACAATTTAAAAATAGTTTTGATTTGTTCACATACTCTTAATATCAATGTTTATCGTTTATACTTCATGTTGTAGTGATAGGAGTTCAACATGTTGTTGTTCAGTCTGTTAGCTAAAGCTTGTTTTAATTAATTCTTCAACAAACTGACTGGGTGTGTCTTATCATATCCTGATAATGTTGTTAATTTGTCATGGTTTATTTTTGTACAAATAGATTGTTGTTACGTGTTGTGTCGCAAAGAATCAAGGGTTGTAATGGGGGGTTAAATCACCAAAAATGATTCCCGGGCGCGGCCCCCGCTGCTGCTCACTGCTCCCCTCACCTCCCAGGGGGTGATCAAGGGTGATGGGTCAAATGCAGAGAATAATTTCGCCACACCTAGAGTGTGTGTGACAATCATTGGTACTTTAACTTTAACTTTAACTTAACTCACCCATATGTGCTATGGAGGTGGAGGCTGTGTGTTGTTGCTGGGGTTGCTGCCCTGCCAGGTGGTTGGCTGTGGGTGATTTACTGAGGCCTCCATGGGAGTGGAGCTTGTTCATATTTGACAGGGGAGAGTAAGTGGAGGGAGACGTGATGTGGCTCCTGAGGAAACAATTTGGACATTGGATTATTAGAAAATGTCAATTAAAGCATATGTCTTTTTTCATTTATGCCAGTATGCACACTATTGTCAGTGCATCACATTGACTTACGGTCTTTGTAGCAGCTGTTGTTGAGTTTGTTGCCTGTAGGAGTCCACAAATTGCTGTGGGACCAACTCCACCAGCTCTAAACTGTCTTTAATCCTCATCAGCAGTTCAAAGTTTTCTCGACCACGTACCTGCACACAAACACAAAGTGTTTATAAAACATGTTTTTGTTATAAAATATTTTAAAAAGATTTAAAAGCAACATTGTTTTTCAGCGTTGTCTCAAAATGTCATCCTAAGCAAACAACATTGTGCAATAAATCTAAATAGTAAAAGCCACTTACAGGAATATAGTAAATCTCTTCGTCTCCATGCCGCCTCTTCCTGTTAACGTTTGGGCTCGAGATATTTGGTGGGCTCTGTTTGAAATCTGTAAACAACAGATAATAGTTTACAGTCTACAGTTTCAAACACTCAGCATGACAATCCATCCGTTCATCCATTTTCCTCTGCTTATCCGAGGTCGGGTCGCCGGGGCAGCAGCCTAAGCAGGGAAGACCAGACTTCCCTCTTCCCAGCCACTTCGTCCAGCTCCTCTCGGGGGATCCCGAGGCATTCCCAGGCCAGCTGGGAGATATAGTCTTCCCAACGTGTCCTGGGTCTTCCCTGTGGCCTCCTACGGGTCGGACGTGCCCTAAACACCTCCCTAGGGAGGCATTCTGGTGGCATCCTGACCAGATGCCCGAACCCCTTCATCTGGCTCTTCTCGATGTGGAGGAGCAGCGGCTTTACTTTGAGCTCCTCCAGGATGACAGAGCCTCTCACCCTATCTCTAAGGGAGAGACCCGCCACCCGGAGGAGGAAACTCATTTCGGCCACTTGTACCCGTGATCTTGTCCTTTCAGTCATAACCCAAAGCTCATCACCATAGGTGAGGATGGGAACGTAGATCGACTAGTAAATTTAGAGCTTTGCCTTCCGGCTCAGCTTTTTCTTCACCACAACAGATGGATACAGCGTTCGCATTAATGAAGACGCCGCACCAATCCGCCTGTCGATCTCACGGTCCACTCTTCCCTCACTCGTGAACAAGACTCCGAGATACTTGAACTCCTCCACATGGGGCAAGATTGCTTCCCCAACCCGGAGATGGCACTCCACCCTTTTCCGGGCGAGAACCATGGACTCGGACTTGGAGATGCTGATTCTCATCCCAGTCGCTTCACACTTGGCTACGAACCGATCCAGTGAGAGCTGAAGATCCTGGCCAGATGAAGCCATCAGGACCACATCATCTGCAAAAAGCAGAGACCTAATCCTGCAGCCACCAAACCAGATACCCTCAACGCCCTGACTGCGCCTAGAAATTCTGTCCATAAAGGTTATGAACAGAATCGGTGACAAAGGGCAGCCCTGGCGGAGTCCAACCCTCACTGGAAACGGGTCCGACTTACTGCCGGCAATGCGGACCAAGCTCTGACACTGATTATACAGGGAGCGAACCGCCACAATAAGACAGTCCGTTACCCCATACTCTCTGAGCACTCCCCACAGGACTTCCCGGGGTACACGGTCGAATGCCTTCTCCAAGTCCCCAAACACATGTAGACTGGTTGGGCAAACTCCCATGCACCCTCAAGGACCCTGCCGAGAGTATAGAGCTGGTCCACAGTTCCACGACCAGGACGAAAACCACACTGTTCCTCCTGCAAAAAGCAGAGACCTAATCCTGCATGACAATAAACAACAATATATGCGATGAGGTGACTGTACTCCAAGCTGTACTCCGCTTCCCGCCCGAATGCGGCTGGGAAAGGCTCCAGCCAGCCCCGCGCACCCGAGAGGGACAAGCAGTAGAAAATGGATAAAGGGATATATGTATGATATTTTATATATATATTTAACTCTAGGCCAGTGGTTCTTAACTTGGGTTTGATCGAACCCCAGGGGTTTGGTGAGTTGGCCTCAGGGGTTCGACGGAGCCTCCGGCGCGGAGGTCAAGACACACCTGACTCATCTTGTAAATAAAAACTTCTTCCTATCGGCGTATTGTGGTAACCCCCAAACAATGTTCCCTCTAATTTTTCATATGCGTGAGCATTGAGAGGAGCACATGTGAGCGACGTCAGACGTGCACACTGTGGCCACACCAGCAACAAACCTTTCCCAAACCTGACTAAATAACAAGTTATATGTTT
This sequence comes from Nerophis lumbriciformis, assembly GCF_033978685.3. Classification (NCBI taxonomy): domain Eukaryota; kingdom Metazoa; phylum Chordata; class Actinopteri; order Syngnathiformes; family Syngnathidae; genus Nerophis; species Nerophis lumbriciformis. The sequence goes on from NC_084548.2 coordinate 14,370,330, forward strand.
TATTATTATAATCAAATGACAGCAGTCATTTCCATGAGATTATTTTCTAATATAAGTGTTTTGGCCCACTTACAATGACAATAACAAAAAATATTGTTTTTCATGAGCTGTGTACTAGTATTGTATGTCTGGGTGGAAAATGACATGAGAGTGGCACTTGCCAAGGTGAAGCCACGCAAATCTGAACTGGTCTCTCAAAGGCAACAGCAGAAGTCACACCGATTTGCAGGTGTGTAATTTGTTGTGAGTTCATGCACTGTGTTGGTTTTGTTTTTTGAGTAAGGTGATGTTCATGCACGGTTCATTTTGTGCACCAGTAACAAAAACATATGTCTTGAATTGTATGTACTAAAGAAGGGTTCGGTGAATGCGCATATGAAACTGGTGGGGTTCGGTACCTCCAACAAGGTTAAGAACCACTGCTCTAGGCAAAGGCGGTCACACTTCCCTCTCTCTGTTTCTGCCTGCTTGCATCAAGGCTATCAAGTTTTTTTTTCCTGGTCCCAGAATGAAACACCCCACACCCCCACCTGCATAGGAGCCTGGTCTGTTATCGACTTTTTTTGTTGTTGTACTTGTGCAATGACAATGAAGTGCTAACCTATCCTATATAAACCTGCTGTAGTTGTAACAGCTCAGTAATAATAACATTGATGACTTACTGCGCTTGTTGGCCGTGCCATTCTTTGCCACACTGTCAGTCAGAGCTTGCTGTTCCCTGAAGTGGTCCTCATCTGCTTTACGATCTCGGCCAGGGCACGCACATATCCGCCCTTCAAAGGACCTGCGACCCAACACTTGTCCACTGAAGGGGTGTTAGGAGTTAGAACAGTTCTAGTTAATATAGCAAAAGCTTGGTCGGTCAGTACACAAATATTGTATTTAATAATGGTGAATAAAATGGATTTTAGCTTCTAAAATTATAGTATATTACTATAGTCGATGTAGTTGATATAGTATGTCCATTCAACATGTATACTATACATCTACTTGATATATATATATATATATATATTTTTTTTTTTAAATATAATAATACATTAAGGACAATTAGACACAATTCAATCTATTTTTGTATCTGAAGGTACACTATATTGCCAAAATTATTTGGCCACCTGCCTTGACTCACATATGAACTTGAAGTGCCACCCCATTCCTAACCCATAGGGTTCAATATGATGTCGGTCCACCTTTTGCAGCTATTACAGCTTCAACTCTTCTGGGAAGGCTGTCCACAAGGTTGCGGAGTGTGTTTATAGGAATTTTCGACCATTCTTCCAAAAGCGCATTAGTGAGGTCACACACTGATGTTGGTGGAGAAGGCCTGGCTCTCAGTCTCCGTTTTAATTCATCCCAAAGGTGTTCTATCGGGTTCAGGTCAGGACTCTGTGCAGGCCAGTCAAGTTCATCCACACCAGACTTTGTCATCCATGTCTTTTTGGACCTTGCTTTGTGCACTGGTGCACAGTCATGTTGGAAGAGGAAGGGGCCCGCTGCAAACTGTTCCCGCAAAGTTGGGAGCATGGTATTGTCCAAAATGTTTTGGTATCCTGGAGCATTCAAAGTTCCTTTCACTGGGACTAAGGGGACAAGCCCAACTCCTGAAAAACAACCCCACACCATAATTCAGGGGTCCCCAAACTACGGCCCGCGGGCTGGATTCGGCCCGACAGCATCCAAAATCAGGCCTGCGTGAAGTCCCAAGTAATAAAATAAATAAATAAATAATAAAAATAAATATTATTTTTTTCTGTCTTTTTTTATCCACTTTGTACCGCTTGCTACTTACGGTGTCTCCTAGCCGCTCAGGAAATTATATTGTCTAAAAATGCATTCTCTCATCGATAACGTGACATCATCGCGCGCGCGGAAAGTGCGCTATATATATCTAATATACATATATTAGGGGTGTGGGAAAAAATCGATTCGAATTCGAATCGCGATTCTCACGTTGTGCGATTCATTTTTTAAATATAATTTCTTTATTTTTTTAATTAATCAATCCAACAAAACAATACACAGCAATACCATAACAATGCAATCCAATTCCAAAACCAAACCCGACCCAGCAACACTCAGAACTGCAATAAACAGAGCAATTGAGCGGAAACACAAACACGACACAGAACAAACCAAAAGTAGTGAAACAAAAATGAATATTATCAACAACAGTATAAATGTTAGTTACAATTTCAACATAGCAGTGATTAAAAATCCCTCATTGACATTATCATTAGACATTTATAAAAAAAAAAAAAAAAAGAACAATAGTGTCACAGTGGCTTACACTTGCATCAAATCTCATAAGCTTGACAACACACTGTGTCCAATATTTTCATAAAGATAAAATAAGTCATATTTTTGGTTCATTTAATAGTTAAAACAAATTTACATTATTGCAATCAGTTGATAAAACATTGTCCTTTACAATTATAAAAGCTTTTTACAAAAATCTACTACTCTGCTTGCATGTCAGCAGACTGGGGTAGATCCTGCTGAAATCCTATGTATTGAATGAATAGAGAATTGTTTTGAATCGGGAAAAAATCGTTTTTGAATCAAGAATCGTGTTGAATTGAAAAAAAAAATCGATTTTGAATCGAATCGTGGGACACCCAAAGATTCACAGCCCTAATATATATGTATATTTATCGAATATATATATATATATATATATATATATATATATATATATATATATATATATATATATATATATATATATATATATATATATATATATGTGTGGGAAAAAAATCACAAGACTATTTCATCTCTACAGGCCTGTTTCATGAGGGGGGGTACCCTCAATCATCAGGAGAAATCTCCTGATGATATATATTGCGCTCTACTACGGTATCGAGCACTATTTTTTGGATAACCTTATTAAGACATATATATATATATATATATATATATATATATATATATATATATATACACAGCCCGGCCCTCCGCCAAATTGTTTTAACCAAATGCGGCCCCCGAGTCAAAAAGTTTGGGGACCCCTGCCATAATTCCTCCTCCTCCAAATTACACACTCCTAACACTTCGTGGCTGAGTTGCTGTTGTTCCCAATCTCTTCCATTTTCTTATAATAAAGCAGACAGTTGACTTTGGAATATTAAGGAGGAGGAAATTTCACGACTGGATTTGTTGCACAGGTGGCATCCTATGACAGTTCCACGCTGGAAATCACTGAGCTCTTGAGAGCGGCCCATTCGTTCACAAATGTTTGTAGAAACAGTCTCCATGCCTAAGTGCTTGATTTTATAACACCTGTGGCCAGGCCAAGTGACTAGAACACCTGATTCTGATCATTTGGATGGGTGGCTAAATACCTTTGGCAATATAGTGTATTGTGGAGCATCACAATACCTCCGAACAGGTGAGACTAGGCGGAGGGCCAGCCATCCCAATGAAAGCATGCACCAGGCGGTCAAACTACGCCACCCTCTAGGTGTGGTCATTGAAGGCAAGTACATCCCTAATTTTATCCTCAATCAGGCTGATGTGTGGCCACCTGCCCCAAGGCAGCTGTGTCAGGTTGGCAATCCCTGTTTGATTTAAATAGCACCTCAGTGTTTGACTCATTGTGTGGCTGGCTCCCTGCTGGGAAAGGTCTGCTTCCATCGGGCGGTAAGTGTGTTGCTCCACTGAACTGTAGTTTGTAAATTAGTCTGCTAAATGTGTAAGATGTTTGATTCATTGAATGCTGTGTTTTATTGAACTTTGCACTGATCAGAGATTTCTCTGCTATATGTTCCAGGCAATTTAGGAGACCTGATCAAGGCATGAGGAATGCGATAATTTGTTTGTTTAAATGAAAGCCCCAACCAGGAGGAATTTAAGTTAACCTGCATTCCAAAAAAGCGACTGAATAAAGCAACGCTGCTGCGTTTGAACCCTAACAGAACTGTCTCTGGGAGGTTGGTTTGTGACCGCACATCACAGTATATTGAAATGATGACTCACTCTCTTGTTTCCAAAGTAATGATGATAAGGATGGGTCTCCTGTTCATGCCGCCGACACAGCTGCTGTTGCACATGAAGTTGTACAAGATGGTGGTAAACTCTGTCCCCACCTGCATCATTCAATAACAAAACAACATTATATTGGAATGTTGGCAGATTGTGACAGGTCTAACATTAGAGGGCAGTGTTGTGCAACATGTTGCGTTTGAATGAAGCTGGTTTTATTTCAATAACCTTTTTAGTCACACATGTTTGTGTGTGACCCTAACTAAAACAAGTTTCCCAAGAAATGGGACAAAAGTTGATTAATATTGGCGTGTGCTTTGATCCCAACAATTGTAATTGTAATGATGCCCCTAATGGTCAAACCTTCTCTTGATGATAGATAATGTTTTCAAAAGAGATATTGTGTGAATAAGAAGCACGCACCTGTGGCGTCTCGTAGGGGATAAAGACGCTCTGGCGGCCTGTTACTGGATCATCCACATACTGGCTGAGGTTGTTCCCCTCCACTCGGATGAGATGACTGGCTGGGGCTACTTGGCCTGTAAGGAAAGAACCAATAACACAAAATATGTAGATGTGGTTGATCGAACCGTTCATCCTGTTTGCATCTGAATGGATACAACGCCATATGCACAGATTTTAGGAAAGACAGCACATGTCACTATATAGATAATAATTTTATCTTTAAAGGGGACCTATGATGATTTTCCTTTTTAAAAAAAAAAATAATAATAATATTTAGGTAACACTTTAGTATGGGGAACATATTCACCATTAATTAGTTGCTTATTAACATACACATTTGTTAAATATTGGCTCTTAATTAGTCATTATTAAGTACTTATTAATGCCTTATGGTAACAATTTAGTATGGGGAACATATTCACTATTAATTAGTTGCTTATTAACATGCAAATTAGTAACATATTGGCTCTTAATTAGTCATTAAGTTCTTATTAATGCCTTATTCTGCATGGCCTTATTATGCAACCAGTAAGCCATTAACTAAGAGTCTTCCCTCAATAACCTCAGAATTATTGCTTTTTAGTAACCCTAACCCTAACCCTTATATGTTCCCCTAGTGTCCTAATAACTCTAAATTAAGTCTTTGTTACTTTGAATATGTTACCCATACTAAAGTGTGACCAATATTTATTTATTCATTTGATAGGGAAATCATAATACAGGTACTGAGAAAACATACACTTGTTTGGTTTTTTACCCTCTCCCTTCCCAAAAAATACTAACAATAAAAACAAAAAATAAAAGTAAAATAATAACATCCATTTGGGGCGGTATAGCTCGGTTGGTAGAGTGGCCGTGCCAGCAACTTGAGGGCTGCAGGTTCGATCCCCGCTTCCGCCATCCTAGTCACTGCCGTTGTGTCCTTGGGCAAGACACTTTACCCACCTGCTCCCAGTGCCACCCACACTGGTTTAAATGTAACTTAGATATTGGGTTTCACAAAGTAAAGCGCTTTGTGTCACTTGAGAAAAAGCGCTATATAAATATAATTCACTTCACTTCACATCCCCTCCCACCCCTGTCCTACATTTCAGTCACAGTGGATAGCTATGTACTGCCTTCTTCTTCACCACAAGCAGATAGAGAATCACACGAACTGACTAAAAGGAAAAACATTAACAACAAAAATAAAAATCACAAATATACAGAGGAGTGTTACTGAATAAAAACAACAACAAAAAAGTGTTGAGGTAAGTGGAAAAGTTCATTGTCAACAGTGAGTGTCACATTTGTCCTACAGTGTCTTTAATTTAGCTATGTAACTAATCATACAGCCCCAGGGCTACGAATCTTTGGGTGTCCCACGATTTGATTCAATATCGATTCTTTATGTATATATATATATATATATATATATATATATATGTGTGTGTATATATATATATATATATTTATATATATATATATTTATTTATATATATATATATATATATATATATACATTTCTCGCGCACTAATTGACTGAAAGAGCGTGCACTATAATTCACTTGCCGCTGATGATGTCATGTTATCGATGGGAAAATGCATTTTTAATATGATTTGCCTGAGCGGCTAGGAGACACAGGGAGTAACAAGCGTTAGAAAATGGATTAGAAAGGACAGATTAAAAAAAAAAAAAATTGAAAAAAAAAAAAAAACTTTTATTTTTTTATTTTTTATTTTTTTAAACTTGGGACTTACCGCGGGCCGGATTTTGGTTACACCTGGATTAGACATGGATGATGCTGAATTTCTAAGCGTGTAGGTTTTCATTATAGGACATGGGCGAAACATGGCAACAAAAATGATTATTTTCCATATAGCATCAAAAAGTCACAACTTTACTGTAGAGCAGGGGTCTCACATTCAAACGCAACTAGTTAGTCTCTAAATTTAAAAAAAAATAATTTTAGGAATTAAAAAAAAACAGGCTACTCAGTCTCCATAATTTACCATAACATTTACAAGGGTTTTACGCCAAATTACTGTAAATTAAAAATGTGTTAGTTATTTTTACAATAACATTCTGGTGACTGAGCTGCCAGTTTTTTTTTTTACCGTAAAATCTATGTCCATTTTTTTTTACAGTGCTTTACTAATAATTGAAAAACAGTAGCACTGTTATCTGGCGACTGAGTTGCAACTTTTATACCATAAAATGTACGTTGCAGGTTTTTACAGTGCGTTACTGCAAATGGAAAAATGGTCGCACTGAAGATTTTACTGTAATTATCTGGCGACCCGCCCCTGAGAGGGACAAGCAGTAGAAAATGGATGGATGATCTGCCAGGTTTTTTCAGTAAAATCTACTGACTTGTATACAGTATAGACCTGCGGACATGCCGTCAATGATTGTGCATCTTAAAAAAGGTCAGTATGTATTCGGCGGGCCAAACAAAATTACACAAAGGGCCAAACTCGGTCCACGGGCCACACTTTGGGCATTGCTGATCGAGACCATTGTTTCTTAACCACAGGGTAATACACTTTCCCACCAATTGTGGCAGTAATGCGTCAGTCAGTTGACTGTGTGACGCATTACAAGCTCAAACAATCAGAAGAAGTCAGTAGCAAAATACCATGGAGAATGATAAAAATGGTGCCAACTGTCCCCAAAAGGCCTTTTTTTTTTTTTGCAAGTACAATCCAGACTTTATACAATACGGCTTTGTCAACGGGGATAATGAAACACAGCAGAGGGCCGAAGTTGGGCCCTGAGATCAAAAAGGTTAAGAATCCCTCATCTAGGCCACAAGGAAGTGTTACATGTTGATTAGAATTATCATAGGTCCCTCCTAAAAGGGGTTATAAGTGACTATACCGTCATTAAAATCCCGTCCGAGCTCGTGGTTGGGGCATCGCTTCACCACCTCCGTGACGTGCTCCGCCTTCTTGAAGACGGGCATCGCTCTTAATATGCTGCCGTGGGGCGGAGACGAGGACAGCTTGATCTGGATGGGGCACGTCTTGGCAATCTGACAGTAGAGCTTCTTCAGCAGGGGAGAGTACTGGGGGAGAAAAGAACATGCAAAAGGCAAAATAATGAAATGCAGATGTGCACATAAAATATGATGTCAATATGCAACACTGTTACATTCAAAGCAACAATAAATAATAATACATTTTTTTTGTTTAATTGTTGCTTTTTATTTTATTCTTATTGTAATATTTTCTATTTTATTTCCATTTATACCCCCATTATTTACTTTTTAAATTCGATCTCAATTCTGTACACTGCTGCTGGAATTTAAATTTTCCTGAGGGAACTCTCCTGAAGGAATAAATAATCCATCTAAATCAGGGGTGTCAAACTCAAATACAGAGTGGGCCAAAATGTAAAACTGAACAAAGCCGCGGGCCAAGGTTGAACAAATTAACCTTTTGATAAGGACCCAAACAAGTTTTGCATTGAATATTGAACAAGCAAGGCTTATATAACTTTATAGTGACATGCAAAATCGAGTTTCAAATAATAATAATAATAATTTAAAAATATCAATGGCATATCAAATACAATTTAAATAAAAATTTAATGCCTCTTTTCTATTTGCAGCCTTCTGAGGTATATATCAACATTAACTTTTTCCACATGAGGTGGCGACTTGTCCAGGGTGTACACCGCCTTCCGCCCGGTTGTAGCTGAGAGAGGCTCCAGCGCCCCCCGCGACCCCAAAAGGGAATAAGCGGTAGAAAATGGATGGATGGATGGATAATAAATTTGGAAATAAAATAATGAATAAACCAACCATTCAGGACTTTAAACTGCTCAGTTTGCAACACACGGATCTAATCTGATGTGCCCAAGCCAGATACCTGCCATCTTTTCTTGGATGCTAGTTCATTAATGTCGGGGCTCAGGCTTTGAGCTGAGGCAACCTTCATTATCGAACAAAGGTGTTCCTCAATCATTATATCTCGTATTCCACAGTGTTGGGGGCGTGCCTTACAGGCACTGCTTTTAACGTCCTCTACGAGTTGTCCTCACGTCCGCTTTTCATCCCTTCTAACAACGTGCCCGCCCAGTCACAAGATATGAGCGGCTTCTGTACGCACACACGTGAATGCAACGCATACTTCATCAACAGCGATACAGTTTACCCTGAGGGTGCCCGTATAAGCAACTTTAACATTGTTAGAAATATACACCACACTGTGAATCCACACCAAACAAGAATGACAAACACATTTTGGGAGAACATCCGCACCTTAACACAACATAAACACAACAGAACAAATACCCAGAATCCCATGCAGCCCTAACTCTTCCGGGCTGCAATATACACCACCGCTGTTTGGTGGTAGCGGGGGTGTATATTGCATCCCGGAAGACTTAGGGCTGCATGGCATTCTGGGTATTTGTTTTGTTGTGTTTATGTTGTGTTACGGTGCGGATGTTCTCCCGAAATGTGTTTGTCATTCTTGTTTGGTGTGGATTCACAGTGTGGCACATATTTCTAACAGTGTTAAAGTTATTTATACGAGCACCGTCAGTGTAACCTGTATCGCTGTTGGCCAAGTATGCGTTGCATTCTCATGTGTGTGTGTGTGTGTGTGTGTGTGTGTGTGTGTGTGCGCGTGCGCGTGCGCGTGTGTGTGCGCGAGCGAGCTGAAGCTGCACATATTATGTGACTGGGTGAAAAGCGGATGTGACGATTTTTGGGAGGGTCACTGAAAATTGAGAGTCTTAGTGGTGAATGCGGTGTTACCGTGGCACCGCCGCTGAATATAGTCGGCGGGCCAGCTCTAGTGCTAATTTGATATCGCCTCAAGGGCCAAGTGAAATTACACTGCGAGCCAAATTTGGCCGGCCGGCCAGAGTTTGACACCCATGATCTAAATAATAGCCTTCAGAAGATGTCTGATAATTGCTTGAATGATCAAATGTAGACATAACAACTAAATACAGTCTACCTGGGTGCAATGTAATCTCAGTATGAATACAGATGTTCTGTGATGGCCTCAGGGATTGGTCAAGGGAATGTTAGGCTACAAATGAGATACTATTGTTTGTCGTGACACTGTTACAGTACTAGAAATGCACATACTACAGTCTCTCTCTCACGCACACACGCTCTCAGCCCAGCCTGACAAGTTTCAACAGCCCCACAATAACCTGAATGATTTTATTTTCACACAGCAAAAAAAATCCATCCAATATTTTAATTTCCATCAAGGTCACTCGCAACATTTCGTACTTCATGTGAGCGTTACCGTCACAACATATTATATCTACAGTTGGTGGCGATTAAAATGACCAAAGGCACTATTCCATCACTGAACTTTAAAAGGTATATACATTATGTTTTATTGCATGATACATTATAATGAGTTATGTTACAGAGATTACTCAAGTACAGTACATGAAAATGTTTCAATATTTTTTTGTCTCACACTCGGATACCGTTGGAGGTGTCTCGACTTGTCCACCGGTCTGCGTGACTGACGTAAACATGCAGCAACAACACACGAATTGGCCTGCATCAGTGTTTGAAGTGAAAATCAGCATTGTTTAAAAAAAACAAAAAACTTCCTGAGATGCTTAGTGGTGGAACAACTTGACAAAGATGATTTACCTGAAGAATAGGGTGGTAGGAAGAAGGACATTTAACCAAGGGTTATTGAGCAGAACCAATGAAGATGAATAGTTCTGTGTCAGTGTGTCCGCCCTGAGATCGGTAGGTCGTGAGTTCAAACCCCGGCCGAGTCATACCAAAGACGATAAAAATGGGACCCATTACCTCCCTGCTTGGCACTCAGCATCAAGGGTTGGAATTGGGGGTTAAATCACCAAAAAAATGATTCCCGGGCAAGGCCACCGCTGCTGCTCACTGCTCCCCTAACCTCCCAGGGGGTGAACAAGGGGATGGGTCAAATGCGGAGGACAAATTTTACCACACCTAGTGTGTGTGTGACAATCATTGGTACTTTAACTTTAACTTTTTCTTGAAACTGCTTTACGAAAAATACACTTTATAAATAATGAATGTCCATAAAATCAACAGGAATATTAGTAATAATAAAGCATCCCCAAATGCATCCTGTAAAGTAGCTCAAAAATGAATTATGTTCTCGTGTTCATATACTTTTCAATTTCCCTCTAGTCAGACATTATTTTTGATACAATGGATGGGATTTTTACTTCAGATGCGGTTACTTAGGGTTGGAATTCCATCCGTTGTACCTAAAATATTGTCTGACTGGAAGAAAATCAAAAAAATCAAACGTACTGCATCCTCATTGTTGGAAGCTGAACATCTTTCTGTCACTTCACTGTGGTCCACAGGGGGCAGGTCTTGACAGGCCCCTGGAAACAGGGTGATAATTGCTTGATCGCCATCCATATATACAAGAAACGACTTGCCTGACAAGAAGTTACCTCATTCTCCAATGTTTTAATACAGTTACTTATATTGGACTGGGAAATAATGTGGTGGCCCTTATAAGGATATTTTCACCTATATAGTAAGTTAAAACGATATATTATACTACCCTTAACAAAGAATAGGTATAGGTCAATCAGATTTAATGCAGCGTTATTCATTATTCAGTCAAAACGGTATTTAGATTTAGATGTATGAATGGATCAAAGAAAGGAATGATAGGACAGATAGGTAATTAGATGAGCCCCTAGACTTTGTCAGGAAGGCATCAGCAATCATGTTCAGGTTGCAGAGGATGCTCGTTGAAAACTAAAAGAGAGATGCGTTGCGCGGGGCGTGTTGGGACCTGCGTCCTATCGGAGAGAAGCTAATAGCTGAGAAGAGCAGCTTCTGACGAGGCCGCCTTGCAGTGCATGTAGGAACTCGCACCCACGACTCATCACAACTCCCCCCCCCACCCCCACCATCACTTCCACCTACCCACATACACACACACACGCACGCACGCACGCACGCACGCGCACACACACACACACACACACACACACACACACACACACACACACACACACACACCATAATGTGCACCAAGACACACAATCTTTTTAAAAAAGCTTATGGTGGGAACCTTCTAGAGGTGTTGTATGTCATTGTCAGACTGCTTGTGAGCTGTGGAATCAGCTCCACTGGTCAAGAAGGAGGCAGAGTCTTTGACCCATTATTACTAATATGCTTTAAGAAGGAGCATTGTTTTTATCTTCTCCTTGTTAAAGCAGCATCCTCGAAGCCAAAGCCAAAGGGTTCCCAAACTTTTTGACTCTGGGGTCACATTGAGTTAAATTAGTTCGGGATATATATATATATATATATATATATATATATATATATATATATATATATATATATATATATATATATATATATATATATATATATATATATATATATATATATATATACATATATATATATATATATATATATATATATATATATATATATACATATATACATATATATATACATATATATATATATATATACATATTTATATATATATATATATATATACATATATACATATATATATATACATATATATATATATATACATAAACATATTTATATATTTATATATATATATATATATTTATATATATATATATATATATATATATATATATATATATATACACATATATATGTATACATACATAAAATCCCCTGACGAGGGCTTGTAGGGATGATATAGCCTTTGTGTTTTTTCCTGACCTAACATATATATGCAAATTAGTCCAGGATCTATATATATATATATATATATATATATATATATATATACACATATATGTATATATAGATCCCGAACTAATTTGCATATATATATATATATATATATATATATATATATATATATATATATATACATACATAAAATCCCCTGACAAGGGCTTGTAGGGATGATATAGCCTCTGTGTTTTTTCCTGACGTAACATATATATTTATACAAATTAGTCCGGGATATATATATATATATATATATATATATATATATATATATATATATATATATATATATATATATACATACACGTATACATATATATTTACATATATATATGTATACGTATACATATATATATATATATATGTATATGTATACATATATATGTAAATATGTATGTATACGTATATATATATATATATATATATATATATATATATATATATATATATATATATATATATATATATATATATATACATATACATATATATGTATACATATATATATATATATATCTGTGTTTTTTCCTGACGTAACATATATATTTATGCAAATTAGTCCGGGATATATATATATATATATATATATATATATATATATATATATATATATATATATATATATATATATATATATATATATATATATATATATATATATATAAATGGGGACGGTGTGGCGAAGTTGGGAGAGTGGCCGTGCCAGCAACCTGAGGGTTCCTGGTTTGATCCCCACCTTCTACCAACCTCCTATCGTCCGTTGTGTCCTTGAGCAGGACACTTCACCCTTGCTCCTGATGGGTCATGGTTAGGGCCTTGCATGGCAGCTCCCGCCATCAGTGTGTGAATGGGTGAATGTGGAAATAGTGTCAAAGCGCTTTGAGTACCTTGAAGGTAGAAAAGCGCTATACAAGTATAACCCATTTACCATTTATACATATACATATGTATGTATGTATGTATATATATAGTACAGACCAAAGGTTTGGACACACCTCATTCAATGCGTTTTCTTTATTTTCATGACTATTTACATTGCAGATTGTCACTGAAGACATCAAAACTATGAATGAACAAATGTGGAGTTATGTACTTAACAAAAAAAGGTGAAATAACTGAAAACATGTTTTATATTTTAGTTTCTTCAAAATAGCCACCTTTTGCTCTGATTACTGTTTTGCACACTCTTGGCATTCTCTCGATGAGCTTCAAGAGGTAGTCACCTGAAAGGGTTTTCACTTCACAGGTGTCATAGTTTTGATGCCTTCAGTGACAATGTACAATGTAAATAGTCCTGAAAATAAAGAAAACAAGAAAGTGTATACACATATATCCAAGCTTTTATATATATATATATATATATATCTATATATATATATATATCTATATATATATATATATATATATATATATATACAGTACAGGCCAAAAGCCTATATATATATATATATATATATATATATATATATATATTAGGGCTGTGAATCTTTGGGTGTCCCACGATTCGATTCAATATCGATTCTTGGGGTCACGATTCGATTCAAAATCGATTTTTTTTTTTTCAATTGAACACGATTCTCGATTCAAAAACGATTTTTTTTCCCGATTCAAAACGATTCTCTATTCATTCAATACATAGGATTTCAGCAGGATCTACCCCAGTCTGCTGACATGCAAGCAGAGTAGTAGATTTTTGTAAAAAGTTTTTATAATTTTAGAGGACAATGTTTTATCAACTGATTGCAATAATGTAAATTTGTTTTAACTATTAAATGAACCAAAAATATGACTTATTTTATCTTTGTGGAAATATTGGACACAGTGTGTTGTCAAGCTTATGAGATGCGATGCAAGTGTAAGCCACTGTGACACTATTGTTCTTTTAAAAAAATTTTTTTTTATAAATGTCTAATGATAATGTCAATGAGGGATTTTTAATCACTGCTATGTTGAAATTGTAACTAATATTGATACTGTTGTTGATAAATTTCATTTTTGTTTCACTACTTTTGGTTTGTTCTGTGTCGTGTTTGTGTCTCCTCCCAATTGCTCTGTTTATTGCAATTCTGAGTGTTGCTGGGTCGGGTTTGGTTTTGGAATTGGATTGCATTGTTATGGTATTGCTTTGTATTCTTTTGTTGGATTGATTAATTAAAAAAAATAAATAAAAAAAATAAATAAATAAAAATCGATTTAAAAAAAAATGAGAATCGATTCTGAATCGCACAACGTGAGAATCGTATATGTATATATATATATATATATATATATATATATACACACACACACACACAGATTTGGGCTGTATTGTATTCTTTCACACGGGAACCGCGACAACATTGATTTAAGTTTGCATATAAATGTAATACCAAATTGAAGTGGGAAGTTTGCCAAACATGATAAAAAGGTAAATATACAGTATGCGATAAAGCCAGATTTTCAGGGAAACTTCCCAATACGCTGTCATGTGGACTTGCGCGTGCCAACACAGACACAGGCACACACACTCACCCGTATACACACACACACACAGTTGTGTAATATGTCAGAAATATGAAGCAGCTAAAATGCATCAAACATGGCAAAGTGTGGAAACTGGAGAGTGTTTTGCAAAGGACCCATCATGCCTTGTAATGGATTTAAGTGGGTGTAATTTTGAATTGTGTGTGGTGCGTAGACTACGTTTTCAGTAGTTCCAATTTATTGTCGACAAATACCATCTTTGAGGCCTTCCGCCAGACGATTGTAAATGCTGGCGGTCCGGATCTGGTCAGCCACAGTTTGAGGACCCCTGCTATAAGCCTTGCATCACTGCAGATTTTATGTGTGACGGCCAGTCTAAATAAACAAAACCTACCACCTGCTCGCCATACGTGACCATAGAAAGCACTGACACGAGAGAATAATGTTTCTAAGGCCCTTCTACTATGCACAAGCCTTGAAAACACAAGTTAGCTCATCTCGTTCTTCATTTTATGTGTTCATAAGAGTTAACTTTTATTAGTACACAACTATAAAAGTTAACTACAACTATGTCACGTTTATTAAATATATAATTTGGAACACCTGAGAGCTTTAGCATCCCACATGCATTGGCGTCATGTCTTTGTGAAAACAAAAACGCATACAATAACAGCAATCATTCTGTATGAGCCTATATATGCATATACTGTATATGTAAGACCACATGTTGAGTTGTCATTGTATCAATTTTATAATGAAGTAACGACAAATCATTAAAGGCAATTTAATTAAAGCTGCAAGAAATCTGCAGTCTCTTTCTTTGGAATCCGCCTGTTTAATACAATGTAAAAAAAATTCCTATTTTTATGGTTAATTTACTCTAAATTTCTACTGTAAGTTTTCTAAGAAGACATTATCTGTAAATAAACAATCCGCCTGTTATTTTAAGTAATATGCCAGTAATGACAAACTACCGTATTTTTCAGACTATAAGTCGCAGTTTTTTTCATAGTTTGGCCGGGCTCCAGTGCGACTTATATATGTTTTTTTCCTTCTTTATTATGCATTTTCGGCAGGTGCGACTTATACTCCGGTGCGACTTATACTCCGAAAAATACGGTATGTATATTTCTTTTTTTTTTTTTACAGAAAAATACCAAATTAATTATACATAGCATTTTCTGTTTTCTTAAATTACTTTCAAATTCATGTCATATTACGATATTTTTCCGTAAAACATTTCATGAAAATTTCTGTAATTATAATGTTTTTGATCATCATTTGGTTTACAATGTTTTACTTTAATTTTATGGTTTTCGTTTGGCAGCCGTAGCTGCCAGTAGATGACCGTTTTTTTACAGAATTTTTTTTTTACAGTGTAGATAGATAGATAGATAGATAGATGGATAGATAGATAGATAGTACTTTATTGATTCCTTCAGAAGAGTTCCCTCAGGAAAATCAAAATTCCAGCAGCAGTGTACAGAATTGAGATCGAATTTAAAAAGTAAAAAGTAAATAATGGGGGTGTAAATGGAAATAAAATAGAAAATATAACAATAAGAATAAAAATAAAAAGCAACAATAATGGCATGGAGGAATCTTAAAAATGTGAGATTTCTGCGCTGTACTTTTTCTCAATTATTCTCAATAATAAAAACTTGAATTGCCCAAAAAGCTCAAGCAGATGGAATACACACTGGAATACTTTATAAACTACAGTGTAACTGCAAACCAAAGCTGATAACTACACAGTTGTATTTAGAGATGTCCGATAATATCGGCCTGCTGATATTATCGGCCGATAAATGCGTTAAAATATAATATCAGAAATTATCGGTATCGGGGTTTTTTTATTATCAGTATTGTTTTTGTTTTTGTTTTGTTTTTTTGTTTTTTTAATTAAATCAACATAAAAAACACAAGATACACATACAATTAGTGCACCAACCCCAAAAACCTCCTCCCCCCATTTCACACTCATTCACACAAAAGGGTTGTTTCTTTCTGTTATTAATATTCTGGTTCCTACATTATATATCAATATATATCAACACATTCTGCAAGGGATACAGTCCGTAAGCACACATGATTGTGCGTGCTGCTGGTCCACTAATAGTACTAACCTTTAACAGTTAATTTTACTCATTTTCATTCATTACTAGTTTCTATGTAACTGTTTTTATATTGTTTTACTTTCTTTTTTATTCAAGAAAATGTTTTTAATTTATTTATCTTATTTTATTGTATTAATTAAAAAAAATAAGTACCTTATCTTCACCATACCTGGTTGTCCAAATTAGGCATAATAATGTGTTAATTCCATGACTGTATACAGGTAAAAGCCAGTAAATTAGAATATTTTGAAAAACTTGATTTATTTCAGTAATTGCATTCAAAAGGTGTAACTTGTACATTATATTTATTCATTGCACACAGACTGATGCATTCAAATGTTTATTTCATTTAATTTTGATGATTTGAAGTGGCAACAAATGAAAATCCAAAATTCCGTGTGTGACAAAATTAGAATATTACTTAAGGCTAATACAAAAAAGGGATTTTTAGAAATGTTGGCCAACTGAAAAGTATGAAAATGAAAAATATGAGCATGTACAATACTCAATACTTGGTTGGAGCTCCTTTTGCCTCAATTACTGCGTTAATGCGGCGTGGCATGGAGTCGATGAGTTTCTGGCACTGCTCAGGTGTTATGAGAGCCCAGGTTGCTCTGATAGTGGCCTTCAACTCTTCTGCGTTTTTGGGTCTGGCATTCTGCATCTTCCTTTTCACAATACCCCACAGATTTTCTATGGGGCTAAGGTCAGGGGAGTTGGCGGGCCAATTTAGAACAGAAATACCATGGTCCGTAAACCAGGCACGGGTAGATTTTGCGCTGTGTGCAGGCGCCAAGTCCTGTTGGAACTTGAAATCTCCATCTCCATAGAGCAGGTCAGCAGCAGGAAGCATGAAGTGCTCTAAAACTTGCTGGTAGACGGCTGCGTTGACCCTGGATCTCAGGAAACAGAGTGGACCGACACCAGCAGATGACATGGCACCCCAAACCATCACCATGCAAATTTTGCATTTCCTTTGGAAATCGAGGTCCCAGAGTCTGGAGGAAGACAGGAGAGGCACAGGATCCACGTTGCCTGAAGTCTAGTGTAAAGTTTCCACCATCAGTGATGGTTTGGGGTGCCATGTCATCTGCTGGTGTCGGTCCACTCTGTTTCCTGAGATCCAGGGTCAACGCAGCCGTCTACCAGCAAGTTTTAGAGCACTTCATGCTTCCTGCTGCTGACCTGCTCTATGGAGATGGAGATTTCAAGTTCCAACAGGACTTGGCGCCTGCACACAGCGCAAAATCTACCCGTGCCTGGTTTACGGACCATGGTATTTCTGTTCTAAATTGGCCCGCCAACTCCCCTGACCTTAGCCCCATAGAAAATCTGTGGGGTATTGTGAAAAGGAAGATGCAGAATGCCAGACCCAAAAATGCAGAAGAGTTGAAGGCCACTATCAGAGCAACCTGGGCTCTCATAACACCTGAGCAGTGCCAGAAACTCATCGACTCCATGCCACGCCGCATTAACGCAGTAATTGAGGCAAAAGGAGCTCCAACCAAGTATTGAGTATTGTACATGCTCATATTTTTCATTTTCATACTTTTCAGTTGGCCAACATTTCTAAAAATCCCTTTTTTGTATTAGCCTTAAGTAATATTCTAATTTTGTGACACACGGAATTTTGGATTTTCATTTGTTGCCACTTCAAATCATCAAAATTAAATGAAATAAACATTTGAATGCATCAGTCTGTGTGCAATGAATAAATATAATGTACAAGTTACACCTTTTGAATGCAATTACTGAAATAAATCAAGTTTTTCAAAATATTCTAATTTACTGGCTTTTACCTGTATATTGGTTGATATCGGTATCGGTTGATATCGGTATCGGTAATTAAAGAGTTGGACAATATCGGATATCGGCAAAAAGCCATTATCGGACACAAAGGGGAGCAAAATACTCAGATTAAGATTTGACTTGCAGAATATTGTATTGAGTATTGTGCTTATTTAGTTATTTATTTTCACAATAACTGGAAAATCGAAACATCATGGCAGGGAGATGGGCAGATTACAACTGAGGGGCTGTGACCGGTTTTAGGCATATTTTAAAAATCCATGACTGTGCAGAATGTGTTCAGCCAAAATCCGTATTCATTCATCTTTCGTTCCCACCACCTTTGTTTTTGTCCTTTAAATTGGGATTTTGAAAAAGAGTTCCATCCGAACACAAAGGGTAGAGGTTACATAGGCGCCAGAGTAGACAGGTTTAAGTGTGTTTAAGCCGGCGGAAGAAAGAAACAACGGAATAAAAGCAGCAGGTCAAAGGTCACGCTCTTAGGGCCAAAAAGGGATCTTCTTACAACACTGAGAGGTATACGTGAAGAAGCCCACCATGCATGGTTACCTTCAAGCAAACATGGACGAGCCCCTCAAACAGACACTCATGCTGAGTGATGGAAGTGCAGTTTGTATCCCATTTCTCTTTTTACGCAGGTCAAATGTGTGATAGTCAGAGACACCTTTTCACAGGAGTTCATGGGAGCTGAGGCCTGTGCGTGTTTGGGGGTTGGATATAAATCTATTTACACCATCGCAACATGAGGCCCCGCTCCCTGTTTTGGGGGCCAAAAAGCAAGTCAGGTAAAAGTTGAGGTTATTGTAAGAGGGTATGTGTGTATTTTTTTTTTTGTAATTTAAAAAGAAAAAGGTTTTACCCTTTAAAACTGTATTGTTCGTACTGATGGGTGACATCTACGGTAATTGGACTGGTAGAGGTAATGTGTTATAGTGACCATTGAATTATAATAATAATACCGCAAAATCAGCATTTGACCTTCATTTTGGAAGGTCAAATAGTATCATTGTCATTAACGATGTATATATACACTGTAATACTATATATATATATATATATATATATATATATATATATATATATATATATATATATATATATATATATATATATATATACGTGCATATATGTATATATATTTATATACATCTGTATATATACTGTGTATATATATATATATATATATATATATATATATATACGTGCATATATGTATATATATTTATATACATCTGTATATATACTGTGTATATATATATATATATATATATATATATATGTGCATATATGTATATATATTTATATACATCTGTATATATACTGTGTATATATATATATATATATATATATATGTATATATATATATATATATATATATATATATATATATATGTACACATTTATAAATATGTATGTATACAGTATATGCATACATATGTATATGTTTGTAAATATATGTATATATGTATATATTTATATATATGTATATATATTTATATCTGTATCTGTATCTGTATATGTATATATTTATATATATATATATGTACACATTTATAAATATGTATATATACAGTATATGTATACATATGTATATGTTTGTAAATATATGTATATGTAAATATTTATATATATGTATATATATTTATATACATCTGTATATGTATATATTTATATATATGAATATATACAGTATATATACACAGAGTACCGTATTTTTCGGACTATAAGTTGCAGTTTTTTTCATAGTTTGCCCTGGGGGTGCGACTTATACTCAGGAGCGACTTATGTGTGAAATTATTTACACATTATCGTAAAATATCAAATAATATTATTTAGCTCATTCACGTAAGAGACTATAAGATTTCATGGGATTTAGCGATTAAGAGTGACAGATTGTTTGGTAAACGTATAGCATGTTCTATATGTTATAGTTATTTGAACGACTCTTACCATAATATGTTACGTTAACATACCAGGCACGTTCTCAGTTGGTTATTTATGCCTCATATAACGTACACTTATTCAGCCTGTTGTTCACTATTCTTTATTTATTTTAAATTGCCTTTCAAATGTCTATTCTTGGTGTTGGGTTTTATCAAATAAATTTCCCCAAAAAATGCGACTTATACTCCAGTGCGACTTATATATGTTTTTTTCCTTCTTTATTATGCATTTTCGCCTTATACTCCGGAGTGACTTATACTCCGAAAAATACGATATATGTATACATATGTATATGTTTGTAAATATATATATATATATAAGACCAGTAAATTAATCATTGTATATATGATAATGTTAAGAAAGCTTGGTAGTTAATTTGATTATGGAAAACCAAAGCGTTATCTATTGTTTTAATCTTTTTATGGGTTTTCGTTGTGAAGTATTTGTCTTTACTAAACTGTATTGTACTGTATTTTATTTGGTCTTGTTTTTGTTTTTTAACATGCCCAAATTAAACATAAATTAAATTAATTAAATAAATTAATAAACAAAAAATTAAAATTGTACCCCAACCTCCCCCCAATAATGATATTTTAATAAAAACAGGAACAAACTGCTTCTTTGCAGGGATATTAAATCAAATGCATTATTGCATGTAGTTGAATAAGTAAATCGGGACACAAGTACAAATAACTGACTAAATTGAGCTATAATATTAAACCAGATGCTCCATGCAATACAAAGATGTGAAATGTGGCGCCAAAGTTGCATTCATCACAATAAATTTACCTTGGGAACAAACTATTGAGCAAGATGAATCACTGAATGATCCGTTACTTTCCCTTGCACGGGACAGGCCTGCACATGTGCTGACTTGAGTGCATGCAAGGGCACATGTGTATATGTGGGTGCCTGGTGGCTAATCACGAAGAAAGGGGGGGGGGGGGGGGGGGAGACGAACAAGGCTTATCAAGCGTACTTACTGTCCATGTGGCTGACTTGGCGGTGCTGGACTGCTGGAAGGACACTTGGAAGGTGTGCGGTCCCGGATAGTCGGTGTTGGAAGGGATGGCCGGGGCAGGAGACAGGCCCTCGAAAGTGGAGTTGGGCTGAGAGTAAGGCGAAGGGGTGGGCACGGCCGAAGAGGCGTTCTCGGAGCTGTAGGGGCTGGCGGGCCTGGCCCTGCTTCCCAGGCTCTCCATGCTGCTGCTGAGCAAGTTGTACTGGGACTGGGTGAGGGAAGAGCGGAGGAGAGAATGAGGGAGTTGAAGAGGGAGGAGAGAGATGGCAGCAGGTATGGAGATGATGGAGAGACAGCAGATTGGGAGGTCGGGTTACACCGTGCAATGTGGAGGTCAGTGTCCAGGTAAATGGAAATGTTTCTAAAGAAAATCCCTCTATGCTGCATAATCCACACAGCAGCCACCTTGGGGCTATCTGGGCTGACTTGTAAAACACCAGGCTAATCTGTGCCGTATAATTGCCCGCCACCCACCTGCTGTGTTTAAGGAGAAGGAAGAGTTGTTGCTTTGAGGCGCATGGGGATGTCTTGTCAAAGTTGTAACACCTACACCATCAGGCCTCTTTTCAGGATCATGCATTAAGTTATCCTGCATCTCAAATACATTTTTTTTAACCAAAAACACAATGTGCATCAACAAGAAAAACACCAATCTGCATATAGATAAAAACAAATTGTGATACACATTTCTATCCCATGCACAAGGACATTGAAATTGGAATAACAGTTCAAAACATATGCTCACATGCGAACCCCTCTAAAGTCACACAAATAGAATATTTACCTTCTTTTT
Organism: Nerophis lumbriciformis; assembly: GCF_033978685.3. NCBI lineage: Eukaryota > Metazoa > Chordata > Actinopteri > Syngnathiformes > Syngnathidae > Nerophis > Nerophis lumbriciformis. The sequence goes on from NC_084548.2 coordinate 14,392,629, forward strand.
CACGTAGTACATCCTCTAAAGTTCTAGTCTCATGTGCCACACTTCAGTCAGAGATGTCCAAATGGTACAAAAGCAAACAGAGAGTGCAGGATCACAGCACTATAAGCAGAGTTCAAGTGAGGTGTGTGTCAGTGGACACACCGCACCATTCACCCTCTGCCTCTCACACGCATATACACATATGTAGAGGCAGGACAAAGGTGAGGACTGGAGTGTGTTTTGAGAGAGAGAGAGAGAGAGAGAGAGGGGGAGAGAGAGATAGAGAAAATGACTGAGACAAGGGAGAAGAGAGAAGGAAAGAGGGATGGGAACCCAAAAAATAGTACTGCATTCTAATTATGGCATGCCTGGACATAGACGGCAATGCTGGGGCACATGTACACACATGCTGCAAAACACCTTGTGAAGGCCTGCACTAAGTAAACACTGTCTGGGCCTGTGTGTGTGCGTGTGTGTGTGTGTGCAAGAGAGAGGGAGCAAGAGTGAGCGAGAGAGAGAGAGAGAGAGAGAGAGAGAGAAAGAGAGAGAGAGAGAATTTCGATATTATGATGTTCAAAGTTCAGACTCCTATATACACTGAACAAAAAAGTATACCGTATTTTCCGCACTATAAGGCGCACCTAAAACCTCTAATTATCTCAAAAGCTGACAGTGCGCCTTATAATCCGGTGCGCCTTATAATCCGGTGCGCCTTATATGTGGACCAATATTGAGCCACAACAGGTCTTGCAACTACAGGATGCATAACGTAACCCCAGCCTCTACTGTAGCGTCTATTCTATGTGCCTTATAATGCGGTGCGCCTTATATATGAACAACGTTTTAAAATAGGCCGTTCATTGAAGGTGCGCCTTATAATCCGGTGCGCCTTATAGTGCGGAAAATGCGGTATATATATATGAAGTCTAATGCCAGCTAAGAATGTTGAAATACATCAACAGCGGACATTTATCCATTAAAGGGGAACATTATCACAATTTCAGAAGGGTTAAAACCATTAAAAATCAGTTCCCAGTGGCTTATTTTATTTTTCGAAGTTTTTTTCAAAATTTTACCCATCACGCAATATCCCTAAAAAAAGCTTCAAAGTGCCTGATTTTAACCATCGTTATATACACCCGTCCATTTTCCTGTGACGTCACACAGTGATGCCAATACAAACAAACAGCAAGGTATAGCGACATTAGCTCGGATTCAGACTCGGATTTCAGCGGCTTAACACTGTCTGATAAGATAATTACTAACAACTATGAACTAGGTTTACAGCATATGAAATACATTTGGCAACAACATGCACTTTGAGAGTGCAGACAGCCCATTTCAGGCGCTCTAAGAACATATATTTTTCCACGATTTCAGCACTCAGGTTAACCATACCTAAATAGACACAAAATACTGCATTACACAAGACTACTCGAATGATTGAAACAAATAAATGTTTTTAAGCTAAATTATTGGTAAACACAGTTTGTGTATAATAATTTACGTAAAACCGCGAGTAATGAATAAAGTTTTCATCAATTAAAATATTCTGTAGACATACCCTCATCCGCTCTCTTTTCCTGAAAGCTGATCTGTCCAGTTTTGGAGTTGATGTCAGCAGGCCAGGTAAGCTAGGGTCGATATTCTTCTCTTGATCATCTTCGGTGGCATAAGGGACGGTGTGAGCCAAGACATCCAGGGGGTTTAGCTCGCTCGTCTGCGGGAACCAACTGCCGCCATTGTTTGCCGTGCTACCGAGGTCCTTTGTCCCTGAATTGCTCACACACTCCGGCAGATTCAATGGGGGTCTGGCGGCAGATTTCTTTGACTTTATCGTTGGAAATGCATCTGCTTTGAGTGTCGCAGGATATCCACACATTCTTGCCATCTCTGTCGTAGCATAGCTTTCGTCGGTAAAGTGTGCGGAACAAACGACTGACCATTTCGTCGGCTTTCCCCACACCCTCGTATTTTGAACAAATTTCGTCCAATTTCTTGCCACTTTCGCATCTTTGGGCCACTGGTGCAACTTGAATCCGTCCCTGTTCGTGTTGTTACACCCTCCGACAACACACCGACGAAAGTGAGAAAATGGCGGATTGCTTCCCGATAGCGAATAATAGAAAGGCGTTTAATTCGCCAAAATTCACCCATTTAGAGTTCGGAAATCGGTTAAAAAAATATATGGTCTTTTTTCTGCAACATCAAGGTATATATTGACGCTTACATAGGTCTGGTGATAATGTTCCCCTTTAGAATATGGAAAAGCTGCTGATGGTGTGTTTGACAAAGAAGCAGCTGGAAGGAGATACCGTAGGAGTCCACTCTCCAATGATGCAATATGTTACTTTGTAAAACTACTGTAGTTATTATTGGTAAATGGTAAATGGTAAATGGGTTATACTTGTATAGTGCTTTTCTACCTTCAAGGTACTCAAAGCGCTTTGACACTATTTCCACATTCACCCATTCACACACACATTCACACACTGATGGCGGGAGCTGCCATGCAAGGCCCTAACCTCGACCCAGCAAGGGTGAAGTGTCTTGCTCAAGGACACAACGGACGTGACAAGGTTGGTAGAAGGTGGGGATTGAACCGGGAACCCTGAGGTTGCTGGCACGGCCACTCTCCCAATTGCGACACGCCGTCCCTGTTATTATTGGCGTCACTATAGACAGCGATTTTAAACTTGGCAAACAAGTCAATGGCGTTTTAAAATCGTGCTTTTATCATCTTCATCTTTTAGCAAAGGTAAAGCCGTTTTTATCTTTTAACCTTTTTGAACAAGTCGTGCATGCTTTTATTTCAAGTCGCCTGTACTACTGCAATGCACTTTATGCTGGCATTAGCCAAAAAGCTCTCTCCCGGTTGCAGTTAGTCCAGAATGCGGCAGCAAGACTTTTAACAGGGGCCAGGAGACGCCAGCATATAACCCCAATTCTTCAGAGTTTGCACTGGCTCCCTGTTCATCTTAGAATTGATTTTAAAACATTGCTGTTTGTTTTTAAAGCTTTACATCAGTGGTCCCCAACCACCGGGCCGCGGCCCGGTACCAGTCCGTGGATTGATTGGTACCGGGCCGCACAAGAAATAAAAAAAATAAAATAAAAAAAAAATGTTTTTTTTGTTTTTGTTTTTTGTTTTTATCAAATCAACATAAAAAACACAATATACACTTACAATTAGTGCACCAACCCCAAAAAAACCCCTCCCCCATTTACACTCATTCACACTCATTCACACAAAAGAACTGAGATAGGCTCCAGCGACCCCCCGCAACCCCAAAAGGGACAAGCGGTAGGAAATGGATGGATGGATGGGTTGTTTCTTTCGGTTATTAATATTTCTGGTTCCTACATTATATATCAATATAGATCAATACAGTCTGCAGGGATACAGTCCGTAAGCACACATGATTGTATTTTTTAATGACAAAAAAAAAAAATTAAATTAAAATTAAAAAATTAAAAAAACATTTTTTTAATTATTCACCCCCATGTTCGAACTGCTCCCACAGTGGAGTGTTTTAAGTCTCGTCTTAAGACCCACTTTTATTTTTTGGCTATTAACACTACGTGAGTTGTGTGGTCCTCTGTTGTCCTCTGTGTTTTTAAAATTTTGATTTCTATTTTACTGTTTTAATTGGTTTTACCCTTTAAAATCGTTTTAATCATATTTATTTTATATTGTTTTTTATATTGGTTTTATATGTATTTATTTTTTGTTTTTATTCAGTCATTGGTGGAGCTAAGGATAATATTTGAATATTGTTTTTAATATTGTTGTGCAGCACTTTGGAAACATTTTGTTGTTTAAATGTGCTGTATGAATAAAGTGGATTGGATTGATTTATACATTATATTGTATTGTTTTTATACATTTCATATCTAAAAGTGTGTTTTCCTTTTAAAAGAATAGGAGACATACAATAAATAAATAACAGAGTAAAAAACTGACAGAAATGTTGGGTTATGTATGAATAACTTGAATTGATACGAGTCATATTAAAAACTAAACAAACAAATAACCATTTCCACCCAACTTGTTTGAGACAGATAGCCACCCAACAGGATCTGGGTTCTGTTCAAGGTTTCTTCCGTAGAGGGAGTATTTCCTTGCCTCTGTTGCCAAATACTTGCTTACAGAATGTGGGCTTCAATTGGTTTTCCTCAACATATGAGGTGCATGGTCCTCGACCTGCTCCATGTGTGAGTGCCTTACTTTTGTTGTAAATTGGCGCTATATGAATACATTTAACTAGACTGGACTAAATGTACACAACATGTGTGGACAATTCACAGCATTTAGAATTTATTTTGGGCTAATATGACAAATGGTGGTTATAACTGACTAGATGACCTCACAATTTATGAGTGGTATGTCAAAAGGGGGGAATTAGTGTCAAAATCCAAGTCCATGTCTAATGTTTTACAAAATGTATTCTGTTTATATGTTGAACATAGTTGTTTGACAAGCACAAAAAAGAAATAGACACAGGGGAAAATGTAAAGTCCATTCTGTTCCCCTTGTCATTGTTTATCAGATGAGGTCAATGTTCCAGACTTAATGCAAACTCTGTAGGATGGGAGCGTGCATGCACACGTGGAAGGTACGGATCTATACATGGGCTCAGACTCGAGAACAAACTTTGGTAAAAACACTCCCTGGCCACAACATTAGGTACACAGGCATAATCTAATGAGAACGAGCACAATACAGTATCAAAACATTTGAAATAACAATGTTCACTTTTGGTTGACATAGACATTTTATTTTAACAATATGTTTATTATTGCGGTTTATAAGTACAGTGTAGTGTTGTCCTGATACCAATATTTTGGTACCGGTACCAAAATGTATTTCGATGTTTTTCGGTACTTTTCTAAATAAAGGGGACAACAAAAAATGTGCATTATTGCCTTTATTGTAACAAAAAATCTTACGGTACATTAAACATATATTTCCTTTTGCAAGTTTGTCCTTAAATAATAGTAAATAATAGTGAAAATACAGGACAACTTGTCTTTTAGTAGTAAGTAAGCAAACAAAGGCTTCTACTCAGTGGCCTAGTGGTTAGAGTGTCCGCCCTGAGATCGGTAGGGGCTGAGTTCAAACCCCGGCCGAGTCATACCAAAGACTATTAAAATGGGACCCATTACCTCCCTGCTTGGCACTCAGCATCAAGGGTTGGAATTGGGGGTTAAATCACCAAAAAGGATTCCCGGGCGTGGCCACCGCTGCTGCTCACTGCTCCTCTCACCTCCCAGGGGGGGATCAAGGGTGTTGGGTCAAATGCAGAGAATAATTTCGCCACACCTAGTGTGTGTGTGACAATCATTGGTACTTTAACTTTCTAATTGTCTGCTGACGTATGCAGTAACATATCGTGTCATTTCTCATTCTATTATTTTGTCAAAATTATTAAGGACAAGTGGTAGAAAATGAATTATTAATCAACTTGTTCATTTACTGTTAATATCTGCTTACTTTCTCTTCTAACGTGTTCTGTCTACACTTCTGTTAAAATGTAATAATCACTTATTCTTCTGTTGTTTGGATGCTTTACATTAGTTTTGGATGATACCATAAATTTGGGTATCAATCTGATACCAAGTCGTTACAAGATCATACATTGGTCATATTCAAAGTCCTCATGTGTCCAGGGACATATTTCCTGAGTTTATAAACATAATATACATTTTTTTTAAACGAAAGAAGATTTTGTGATGCTAAAAAATGTTGATGTAATCATAGTAGTATCGACTAGATACGCTCCTGCACTTGGTATCATTACAGTGGATGTCAGGTGTAGATCCACCAATGGCGTTTGTTTACATTGTAACGCCGGTGAGCTACGGTGTGTAGTGAAGCATGTTTAGCTATTCCTCGTTCTGCATGGATGATACTTGTAAGAAATGTACTTTATTTGTCGCCATGGAGACCAGTCTTAGTGATTTAGAAGTAGCTACAACACTGCAGAATGTGGATGGACGTTCGCCGCTAGCTAGCTAGCCATGTCTTAAAACACCTCTTCCTGAGGGCGTTTCAGTGTTATAACTTCACCTTTATCTTTAGTTTTTAAGCCAAAATGCATCCGTTCTCCCTTTCCTGTCTACACATTGCGTCTGCTTGTAAGTACTCTGTGATTGTGTGCTGCCGAACATGCTCGTCTGGGTGTGGTGGTGGTGGGGGGGGGGGGGGGGACCGGTACTTTTTAGAGGTGGTATAGTACCGAATATGATTATTTGTATCGCGTCACTTTACTAATACCGGTATACAATGAGGTAAGCCAGGTGCACATATGTGTGGCTGACAGAAAACACTTAACAAACAAAAAACAGAAAAACCCTGAACATACAACCGTGTGCGCAAACCGCCTGTTCTCACAGGTGTGCCTGTTCTTGGTAACCCCACTCGATATGCAACAAGTTGAAACAGAGCCACAACCTCTGATGCCATTGTATGAGCAGATGTGTGGACCTAAGTGACTGAGATCACTTCTGCAGTTGTTCAAGCTTTAACAACATGCAACGTCCCTTACAGGCATCTGTCCTGCCAGCTGCCACTCAACCATGCGCTTTAAAGTACCCCAAACATTTAGAAACATAGACAAGACATCCACTGCAACGCTCACTTGTCAAGATGAGTGAAGTATAATGGATTGAGCATTAAGAGATTAACCCAGTTGAGAATGTCATACTTAGTATTAACGATGTAAACAAACATGGCCAAAATGGCACAGGAAATGAGTGATGAGGACTTTTATGGGGACTATGTAGGATATTAACCAAGAATGTAATCGGAGCTCAAGGGAGGTGAGGGTAAGAGGAGGGATGTGTTTCTGTAAACATGACGCCCCCTATTGGGAAGAGTGGGTAAAGTTTTTTCTAACAGTACATTTTGCATATTCAGTCCATCCATCTTTGAAACACAGTCTAACTTATATATATATATATATATATATATATATATATATATATATATATATATATATATATATATATATATATATATATATATATATATATATGCAGGGGCGCCGCTAGGGATTTTGGGTCCCATGAAAATAATCTTTACAGGGCCCCCAACACAGCGGCAACATTTTTTGATGCTATTTTACATACAATTATGGGCCCCCCTCCATCATGGGGCCCTAGAATCCGTCTCCTTTCCCCCCCCTTTTCGGCGCCCCTGTATATATGTATATATGTATATGTATATATATATATATATATATATATATATATATATATATATATATATATATATATATATATATATATATATATATATATATATATATATATATATATATATATGTATGTATATATATATACATATATATATGTATGTATATATATATATATATATATATATATATATATGTATATATGTATATATATATATATATATATATATATATATATATATATATATATATATATATGTATATATATATATATATATATATATATATATATATATATATATATATATATATATATATATATATATATATATATATCCATCCATCCATTTTCTACCGCTTATTCCCTTTGGGGTCGCGGGGGGCGCTGGAGCCTATCTCAGCTACAATCGGGCGGAAGGTGGGGTACACCCTGGACAAGTCGCCACCTCATCACAGGGCCAACACAGATAGACAGACAACATTCACACTCACATTCACACACTAGGGCCAATTTAGTGTTGCCAATCAACTTATCCCCAGGTGCATGTCTTTGGAGGTGGGAGGAAGCCGGAGTACCCGGAGGGAACCCACGCAGTCACGGGGAGGACATGCAAACTCCACACATGTATATATATATATATATATATACATATATATATATATATATATATATATATATATATATATATATATATATATATATATATATATATATATATATATATATATATATATATATATATATGTATATTAGGGCTGTCAAAGTTAGCGCGATTATAAAGCGTTAACTATAAATTTCAATAACGGCACTGATTTAGCCCACGCGTGTCCTGTTTGACGCGCAGGTGGTGCCGTAGCGGGGTGAACTTTGCTGCAGCTCACTTGTTACCGATGAGCCACAAGCGAGCAGAAATGGACAGAGGAAAGTCGTCTACCTTATGGAAATAACAGGTTGAAAGTAGAGATGTCCGATAATATCGGCCTGTCGATATTATTGGCCGATAAATGCTTTAAAATGTAATATCGGAAATTATCGGTATCGGTTTTGTTATTATCGGTATCGATTTTTTTTATTTAATGTTTTTATTTATTTATTAAATCAACATAAAACACACAAGATACACTTACAATTAGTGCACCAACCCAAAAAACCTCCCTCCCCCATTTACACTCATTCACACAAAAGGGTTGTTTCTTTCTGTTATTAATATTCTGGTTCCTACATTATATATCAATATATATCAATACAGTCTGCAAGGGATACAGTCCGTAAGCACACATGATTGTGTGTGCTGCTGGTCCACTAATAATACTAACCTTTAATAGTTAATTTGACTTATTTTCATTAATTACTAGTTCCTTTGTAACTGTTTTTATATTGTTTTACTTTCTTTTTTATTCAAGAAAATGTTTTTAATTTATTTATCTTATTTTATGTTATTATTATTTTTAAAAAGGACCTTATCTTCACCATACCTGGTTGTCCAAATTAGGCATACTAATGACTGTATATATCGGTATCGGTTGATATCGATATCGGTAATTAAAGAGTTGGACAATATCGGAATATCGGATATCGGCAAAAAGCCATTATCGGACATCCTTAGTTAAAAGCCATGAAAGGACTCTTTTTCGACGTGAGTTGAGTCGACATCCCTGCAGCAAATGCCTGCTGCGCGCGTTGTTTGGCGGGTGGTGCTTCACTTCCGTGTTCAGACTACGATTAAGGTGCAGTGATAACATAACATTTAGATTGTAACTGTGACTGATTTAGTAAGTAAGATGACCTAAAAGCTCAACAGAAATGAAAGGAAGTCGAAAGGAGACTTTTCTTTATTGCATACAGTCGATCCGACATCAAAAACATGTCAAGACACAACCAATCACGTTTTCGGCTTCAAAATAAAAGTGCTATGCTATACGTCCCGTTTAACTACATTTAAAAAATAAAAATGTCTTACACTACGATCATGCTATGTCAAAAGGGATGATCTATAAGAACAGCTGAAAGGCAGAGGGGTCAGGTGATCCTTCTGAGGAAGACTGCAGATGACAGTCGAAACATGTCAGGTAAAGATTCCATCTAATATACCAAAAATATGGTCTGATTACAAGAACTATTGAAAGAGTATATAAATAAGAGGGCATAATTAACCTTTTTGAGCAGGTTCAAACCTTGCTTTGAGAAATATGAAGACCATTGGATTGAGTACAGCATGTAATGTACAGAATATCAGAAACATTTATTCAGGTAGAAATATCACAGATTAGAGCTAGGATAGGCTCCAGCTCCTGCGACTCTAAAAGGGACAAGCTGTAGAAAATAGATGGATGGATATTACCAAACATCTTCAACAATCAAAGCATGATCAAAACAATCCACAATTTGTGTTATTTATGTGTGAAACTGTTATTTAAACATGGAAGTGTAGCTCATCCTCTGAATGCAAGTGCTCCTAAAGCAGGAATACAAATTCTGTATTTGTACAAAATACAAAATCTGGCAAGACACCGACACGCAGTAGGAATTTTTTTAAATTATTGTCATTAAATCATGTTTGTCTTTTTGTGTTGAGTTGTTTACAAAAGCATACAGTTTGAAATATATTTCATTAAAACAAATTAATTGTCTGTTCAGTGTTAAAACTTGAAAATTATCTCTCTAGGGTACACTTATTAATGATGAAAAATTATGTATAACTGCGTTTAATCTTGATTAATTTTGAGTTAACTATGAACAATTACATTAATTGCGATTAAACATTTTAATCATTTGACAGCCCTATTTAAAATACATTTCATGAAAGCAAATTAATTGTCCGTTTATTGTGTTAAGACTTGAAAATGATCTGTCTCGGGTATATTTACTAATTATGAAAAATGATGTATATCTGCGATTATCGTAATTTATTTTTAGTTAACTATGAACAAAATGCGATTGATTTTAATTAAATATTGTAGTCGTTTGACAGTCCTAATATATATATATATATATATATATATATATATATATATATATGGATATGACACACATTATTAGACATATATATATATATATATATATATATATATATATATATATATATATATATATATATATATATATATATATATATATATATATATATATTCACTCTTTCATTAATGTAACCAAAAATTTCGAGGTGCTGTTTGCAGCGGACAGGTAATTTTGAGTTAACTATGAATAATGCGATTAATTGTGATTAAATATTTTAATTGTTTGACAGCCCTTTTTAAAATAAATTTCATAAAAGCACATTAATTGTCCGTTCATTGTGTTGAAACTTGAAAATTATCTTTCTAGGGTACACATACTAATGATGAAAAATTATGGATATCTGCGATTATCGCAATTAATTTTTAGTTAACTATTTAAATATTGTATCCATTTGACAACCTTAATATATATACTGTATATATATATATATATATATATTTATTTTTATTTATTTTTTTTTTTTATATATATATGTATATATATATATATATGTATGTATTCGAACGAGCTGGGATCATTATAACCCTCACTGTTAAGAATTCCTCATGTTTGTGTAAGTCAGTGTTATTTAACTGGCGTGCCGGTTTGGGGTCCAAATCCGGCCCCAGGACTGACTGGCCCGCAGTGAAAAAAACTTGAAAGCGCTGTCATATAGATGATCTTTACAGTAGGTTCTTGGAAACAGCATCTTCTTAGGAATATACATTATAAGAATAAGACTGAAGAGAGAAGCCTGCCCCCCTGGTCTTTAATGCTTAGGAAATGTGGCCCCCAAACTATTTAGTTCAATAGCCCTGATGTATGTTACGCAGAGACTTTTAAAGCAATTTGTTTGATAATGTCCCTTCCGCTTTCAGGTTTACTTGTGTTACTTGCTGTAAATATTTGTATCTCTTCTGCACCAGTCATTGATTATGTGAGTATTCTGACAATGTGTAAGACACATTTTGAAGTTTAAATGGCCATTCCTATGTTTGTGTAATGTTTCACAGGTGTTCTAAGAACTTAAAGTCAGAATTACAGCTTGTAGGTGCTAGCATTGGTATTGTTATAGCTATTGTGGCTACCACATGCTACTTTGAGAATACAGCATATCAACAGCTTGTTTTGTGCATGTATTGTATGTGTGTTGACATTGTTTATATTAATCTTAATATACTGTGTACTGTATATGTATATCTGATATATAAGATACAGACTTTTAATGTATTTAATTAGATGACTGAATATTTACAATTATTTATACTTGTGTATTACAGATATTAACCTAAAGTACTGCACTGTGACTATTAGAGGTGGGGGGAATAATCGATTTTTAGATGCATCGCAATTCCGACATGAACGATGAATGAATCAATGAGTAAACGTCAATAATCGATAACCGATTTATTTATTGTAAATTAAGTAATGGAGACGGTTCTAAAATTTGTCTGACTGCAGCGAGCCACCTCACCGACCAACTCCTTTACTATCTGGCACTTATGATCCAGATTTGCACACATTTTCATTAATTTAATACATGTGGGCAGTAATTTAACTGTTTATTATTCCAAATGTATAAACGCTTATTTAGTGAAACGAAAATAAATGTAAAACCGCATCAATATACATAAGTTAAAGATGCATCGATAACCGCTCTTTAATCGAATCCTACCTCCTGCATTGTAATCGTAAACAAATCGGGAGATACCCAAAGATTCCCACCTCGAGTGAGTGTACTTTGACGTGTACAATTAAAGTCCAACTTTTGACTTTGTGTTCCCTGACCAGAACCCCAGCATGGTCAATAATCTCATACACCAATCTCAGAGTTTAAGACTCAACACGACCTATTTGTAGTACGACCATGTCAGATGCAACCCACCAATACGTACATATGCACGCAGCCAGGGCATAAATACTCTTTTGCGGCTCTTTGGGGCCAAAACCACAGGGTGGGGGTAGATGATCTGAATTTTCGGTACTATACCGTCTCTGAAACGTACGTGTCCCGCACCCCCTGCGCGCCCGCGTCGGACATTGCTGGGAGCAGTGGAGCATGTTCGGCGGCACACACAAGGAGTACTTACAAGCAGTCACAGTGTGTAGAAAGAAAAGGGAGAACGGACGCATTTTGGCTTAAAAACTAACAATAAAGGTGAAGTTATAACACTGAAACGCCCTCAGGAAGAGGTGCTTTAAGACATGGCTAGCTAGCTAGCGGCTAACATCCATCCGCCGTCGGCAGTGTTTTAGCTACTTCTAAATCACTAATCCTGGTCTCCATGGTGACAAATAAAGTACGTTTCTTACAAGTATCATCCCTGCAGGACGAGGAATAGCTAAACATGCTTCACCACACAACGTAGTTCACCGGCATCAAAATGTAAACAAACGCCATTGGTGGATCTACACCTAACATCCACTGTAATGATACCAAGTACAGGCACATATCTAGTCGATAGTACTACGATTACGTCTATATTTTTTGGTATCACAACATCTTCTTTCATTTTAAAAAAAAATGTATATTATGTTTATAAACTCAGGAAATATGTCCCTGGACACATGAGGACTTCGAATATGACCAATGTATGATCCTGTAACTACTTGGTATCGGATTGATACCCAAATGTGTGGTACCATCCAAAACTAATGTAAAGTATGAAACAACAGAAGAATAATTGATTATTACCTTTTAACAGAAGTGTAGATAGAACATGTTAAAAGAGGAAGTAAGCAGATATTAACAGTAAATGAACAAGTAGATGAATAATTCATTTTATACCAATTGTCCTTAATAATGTTGACAAAATTATTGAATGATAAATGATACAATATCTTACTGCATGCATCAGCAGACTAATATCCCCGTGACTGCGTGGGTTCCCTCCGGGTACTCCGGCTTCCTCCCACTTCCAAAGACATGCACCTGGGGATAAGTTGATTGGCAACACTAAATTGGACCTAGTGTGTGGATGTGAGTGTGAATGTTGTCTGTCTATCTGTGTTGGCCCTGCGATGAGGTGGCGACTTGTCCAGGGTGTACCCCGCCTTCCGCCCGATTGTAGCTGAAATAGGCGCCAGCGCCCCCCGCAACCCCAAAGGGAATAAGCGGTAGAAAATGGATGGATGGATGGATGAACATAAAAAACACAAGATACACTTACAATTAATGCACCAACCCAAAAAAACTCCCTCACCCATTTACACTCATTCGCACAAAAGGGTTGTTTCTTTCTGTTATTAATATTCTGGTTCCTACATTATATATCAATATATATCAATACAGTCTGCAAGGGATACAGTCCGTAAGCACACATGATTGTGCGTGCTGCTGGTCCACTAATAGTACTAACCTTTATAAATAAAGTTGATTTGATTTGATTTAACAGTTAATTTAATCATTTTCATGAATTACTAGTTTCTTTGTAACTGTTTTTATATTGTTTTACTTTCTTTTTTATTCAAGAAAATGTTTTTAATTTATTTATCTTCTTTTATTAATTTTTTTTAAAAAGGACCTTATCTTCACCATACCTGGTTGTCCAAATTAGGCATAATAATGTGTTAATTCCACGACTGTATATATCGGTATCGGTTGATATCAGTATTGGTGATTAAGAGTTGGACAATATCGGAATATCGGATATCGGCAAAAAGCCATTATCGGACATCCCTAATAAGAAACATATGTTTAATGTACCCTAATATTTTTTGTTAAAATAAAGCCAATAATTCAATTTTTTTGTGATCCCCTTTATTTAGAATAGTACCGAAAAGTATCGAAATAATTTTAGTACCAAAATATTGGTATTGTTACAACACCAGTACCTAATGACAAAACCAATTTCAAACTGCACCTTAAAGAAAAGCGACCCTCATCAATACTAAAACACATTCCCACAAATGAGCCTCCACGACACGACCTATGGAGATTAGAATGTTTGTCTACTTACCACACACAGCATCTTAGTGGTCCTGGGTCTCCCATTGAACGAGCGCACATGCCGATGAGTCAAGTGTAAACTTAATTCTCACCAAACCCATTCGTGGAGAGGGCCCTGTACGGAGAATGCTGGACATTCTCCTGTTTCTGTTCTCCACCTGCACTATAGCTTCTCAACTAGTCTTGTATCAAACAGCAAATACCAGCTCCACCTCCTTTTATTTAATCAGCCATGAGTATTCATTAACAGGCCACACAGGCCCAGACTTGCCTAGACTAAATGATTAGACCGGACCAATAGATGTGTGAACTTATGGTAGTCAACATCAGCCTATTATGTTCGTTTTCCTTTGAAATGGACAAATCAATATATCAATGTCACAGCTGCTGTCAGAACAACTTTAATGATAAGACTCACTGGTTCTATGTTTACTTTTGACAACAGATACATAGTGTCTATATGGACATTGGAATAAACAGCCTATGGCTCTACATCGATTCAGAAAGGGGGTCTGGCCGGGTCGTTAATTAGACCTCCCCCTTCACACACACAAAACCACCTCTCCGTCCCTAAAGGGAATGTCAGTAGGGACACAGGAGAGGGAAAAGCTTGCAGAAGAGAGGGAAACTCTTTTGGAGGGAATCTGCTTAACACTGGAGGGAAAAGGGATACAGGAGCGTGCGCACAATGAAACAAGTTTAATGCCATTGAAATGTATTTGTTCCTACCAGCACATTGTCGTTCATGTCCCTCATGTGATATACGTCCATGGAAATCTCCGCAGTGCTGCTCTGGTCCCTTGAAGTGCTGGTAGAAGGTACCGAGCGCTCACCTCCTTGACTGCCAGGGGGGAGCTCGTAGTAGGTGCTGTCTGGCTCCCTGTGTGCAAATAAATGTACAGTTGTGGTCAAAAGTTTACATACACTTGTAAAGAACATAATTTCATGGCTTTCTTGAGTTTCCAATAATTTCTACAACTCTTATTTTTTTGTGATAGAGTGATTGGAGCACATACTTTTTGGTCACCATAAACATTCATGAAGTTTGGTTCTTTTTTGAATGTATTATGGGTCAACTGAACATGTGACCAAATCTGCTGGGTCAAAAGTATACATACAGCAATGTTAATATTTGGTAAGTTTCACTGCAATAAGGCGTGTTTGGTAGCCATTAGAGATGCGCGGTTTGCGGACACAACCGCGGAGTCCGCGGATTATTCGCGGGTCGGGCGGTTGAAATAAAAAAACATTTGATTTTATCCGCGGGTCGGGTCGGGCGGTTGAAATTAAAAAAAATTAGATTTTAAATAGATTCAGGCGGGTGGCAGTTAAACCAATTCGGCAATATATATACATAGTTAAATGTTGTTACCCACATACGAAAAACGAGCAGGCACCTGCAGCATATGCCACAACAGAAGAAGAAAAAAAAAAGAGATGGCAACGCCGGCAGCAAACGTGGTACTAAAAAAGGGAATACTAAAGACCAGGGGGAAAAAAGGCCAGAAAAGTTCAGCGTGGACTCGTTTTTATGAGGTTGTAAATCAGGATGATAGTAATGCTGGCTACGTGATTTGCAAGAGCTGCGACGCTGTTTATGTCTACGACAGTCACAAAACCGGGACATCTAACATGGTGCATCACATTTGTGCAAAACCCCGAATCTCCACAAACACCCTGAGCATGAGCAGTTTCGTCCGCCGTGATCCCAGAAGAGTGCCACAGGATGTTAAAACAAGATAGAACGCAGCTGCCTGCAGCAGTTTGAGTGGCGCGAGCACGCTTGGAGGTGCGCTCAGCGCGGCTCCCAGATGATTGCGCACTGGTGTGCACCTGGGCCGTGACAGCGTGGCATGCATTGAATGTCTCTGCTTCATTGGATCAGTCTCCTTTCTTTAACAGGCAAAAGCTTTATAACCTCACTAATGCCTTGCATCGTCTATATTAGATATATAACAACGGGCGGGTGCGGGCGGGTGCGGGCGGGTGCGGGCGGGTGCGGGCGGGTGCGGGCGGGTGCGGTTTTGATTAAATGTTAGTTCGGGTGGATGCGGATGGTTGACGACTTTTGTGATGCGGTTGCGGATTAAATAATTGCCTATCCGCGCATCTCTAGTAGCCATCCACAAGCTTCTGGCAAGCTTCTGGTTGAATTTTTGACCACTCCTCTTGACAAAATTGGTACAGTTCAGCTAAATTTGTTGGTTTTCTGACATGGACTTGTTTCTTCAGCATTGTCCACACGTTTAAGTCAGGACTTTGAGGAGGCCATTCTAAAACCTTAATTTTAGCCTGATTTAGCCATTCCTTTTCCACTTTTGACGTGTGTTTGGGGTCATTGTCCTGTTGGAACACCCAACTGCGCCCAAGACCCAACCTCCGGGCTGATGATTTTAGGTTGTCCTGAAGAATTAGGAGGAAAGCCTCCTTTTTCATTGTCCCATTTACTCTCTGTAAAGCACCAGTTCCATTGGCAGCAAAACAGGCCCAGAGCATAATACTACCACCACTATGCACCACTATGCTTGACGGTAGGAATGGTGTTCCTGGGATTAAAAGCCTCACCTTTTCCCCTCCAAACATATTGCTAGGTATTGTGGCCAAACAGCTCAATTTTTGTTTAATCTGACATCACATGGACAAAGATAAGACCTTCTCAAGGAAAATTATATGGTCAGATCACAGTTCCTTTCACATTTAATTCGATAAGCAAATCCCCGTACCTGGGAATCAATACCAGTACTAAACAGTAACAATTTTCGATACTTTTGTGTGTGTTCAGACGTGTAATAAATGTTATTTTTTAAATTGTTTTCTTAAATTTAACATATATCACTTAACTATGCTGTCTAGTTGTCATCTTGTTTTCTTACACTTCTGTGTCTCATTTGTAGGTACTGTGATATACTGCATTGTATGGCATTATTATTATTAGACTATAATAGTGTATAGACTACGGTGTGTTGCCTTAGCCTGTAAGTAGTCTTTGCCGTTATGTTGATGTGCCGGTATTTAATTTTTTTAAGCCCTACCATGTGTTTAAACTGCAGTATTGACTTATTACACACCAGCTGTTTGATTGTAACATGCATTTTAGTTGTAGCTTTGATTTCCAAATTTGGAGGTGTTGAACTTGCCATGTAAAATTGCCGATGCTAATCTTTAGCATGTCTATGGCAAATCCATCGAGCTAGCACATTTTGAAAAGTGGAGTCTTATTATACTTTTGAGCACCTTCTGACTTCACATGCAACAAAGGTATCAAAATGTGTTTGTCCACCAGTGACGCTGAGTTCATAATAGAAGCGTTTGTTACGTGTCATCATGATTACAGCAACGTGTTATTTTCGGGTCTCCCGCTGTCCAGCATTAGAAGATTGCACTTGGTACAAAATGTGGCCGCTGGACTTTTGACTAGGACAACAACATTTGATCATATTACGCCTATACTGACCCACCTGCACTGGCTCCTGGTACACTTAAGGTTTATTATCTTGCTGAACCCTATGTACCTTATGTTCCGTCCCGAAATCTATGTTTCAAAAACGTTGGCTTATTAATGACTCACAGAACCCTGCAGGCTCTAGAACGTTTTCCACTGGGGCTCCGGTACTCTGGAATTCCCTTCCAGCAACAGTTATGGATGATACCTCAGTAGAAGCATTCAAGTCCCGCCTTATAACTCATTTATATTATGTAGCCTATAAATAGACCCCTTTTTAGACCGCAGTTGATCCGCCACTTTTCTGCTCCGTCCCCCCTTTCCTGCTGGAGAGGGTACCAGATGGCCACAGTTAATTTCTGGAGAGGTTTCTGTCTGGAGGATGTGTTAGCTGACCCGAATTGAGACCCAAAATGGACCACTCGGTGGACAACTCTTTGGAACACTCTTCCATGATCAGATATAAACATCTCTGCATAGCTGACTGGATGAGCTTGGAAGAAGAAACACTCCCCCCATACTATCTGTTGGTTTCCCAATGGACTGAACTCCCACTTTATCCATTTATTCAATTCCATAATGGTACCCGCTCGACATCCATTGCAGGCGGTCACACTGAAAGGGGGGGTGGGGGGTGTCCTTATATCTGTGATCCCTGTACTCAAGGTTTCTTCTTTGTCTCCATCTGTTTTTTTTTTAGTTTTTATACTTGCCTGGATGTGGGTACAGATCAAGGGATGTCGTGAGTTTGTGAAGCTCTTAAAGGCACTCTGGTTAAGGGCTATATAAATACAATTTGATTGATTTATTGATTAATTGATTGATTGATTGAAATAAGGCACAGTTTTACGTGAATCGATACCCAGTATACCAACGGACTTCGGTCGGTACCTGAATACTGAATTCGTTAACCATCCCTAGTCACCGAGCTTTTAAAAAATGTTCTTCGGAAAAATAATTCTGATTATGTCAAAATGTGAAATCAAGAATTTCTAACATACGCAGAAAAAGTTATATGGGGTGATGATGAACTTTAAGAAAGAACCTAAATGCACTAATAAAGATCCACTCCCCCTGTGACTTTGCTGGGTGCATTTTGGACATGTCGGGCACCCCCGGACTCGGGTGGAACGCGGCGGGACTTGTGGGACTCGAACCTGGGTGTCATTTTTGATCATTTTTAGGACTTTTGCCAACTTTTCTTCCCCACTCACAGTGCGACTTTGCTGTGTGCGTTTTGGACATGTCGGGGGCACCCCCAATATAAACCAGCACACACATAGTGTACACACGCTGGTTCGCAATTTAATGAAATACATTAATTTAAAAAAAGGCTATACCTTACCAAAATATTTAATCACACTGTCATATCGCAAGCATTTTTGCATTAATTGTTTCATTATGTGGTTTAAATACAACCAAATGCACAATTAATTTTAAAAAAGTGAAAATTGTGGCCTTGTTCTTCAACAGATCAGAATATTATTTTTACATATAGTAAAGCAATGTTCCTTTTAAATGTTACCGATGCAGAACATTTATTGAACTAGCACGTGCATGCCCTGTCAATAAGATCAGACGTACTGCAGTCATACACTTTTTTAGTGTATTTCCATCATATAAAGGATATCTTCAAGTTTTGTAAAACACTCACAGGGAGCTCCATAGGTGGTCAAAGGTGCCTCCTTCTTCATTCACAGAAGTTTGGGCCATTTTGGTGGTTGGGTAGTCTGGCGATGGACAGATCACTCTGTGGAACACATGACACACATTATTAGACATACTTTATATAAGATTGCCTATATGTTAAAATGCACAAGTGAAGAGTGGAACATTGCCTCTCTCACACACACACACACACACACACACACACACACACACACACACACACACACACACACACGCAAGTGTGATGGAGCCAATGCTGAAGGTGTCAGGGGGCCCGAGCGTGCCCAGGCCTGCCTTCTCATCAGTGAGAAGATGCTCAGCATTGAACATGACTGTCTCCTGAATCCTTTGTCTTTAAACTGCTTCATGACTAAAATGATGGTTGGACATCACCTTAACTAAAAAGACACATGTTATGGAAATTAATGCATTATACAATGATATATTATAGACATAATTTTAAGATACTGTCATATTTTTGGTTATATAAATCCCAGTTGTGCATGCGCAGGGTCCTCCTCCTTAGTAACGATAAGAATTCAAACAAAGTGCATCAGGTTGTTAAGCAAGCCATTTGTCTGCTCTATCCATAAATAATTTTTTGATGCAACAGAAAACACTTTTTGTTTTTGTTTTTGGCCCCTGACGGATCAGAATACAAAAAAGAACAAAGTGTGCACCTTTTGAGCGTCTCTGAAATGATCTCAATGGATACAGCCACCATGGCAACACATACTCACCTGTACACACAACCACACACACTTCCCCATGAGCCAGTTTATGGAAGAAAAGACACGGTCCCAAATGTAAAGTAATTAATTACACAACTTCTTAAAATTCAATCTTCTTCAGCCCCATGTGAAATATTTCAATTAAAAGAATCACTATAGAGTAAAACAAAGTGCAAAAGAACACCAGTTATTTAGCCTCAATGCCACTGAAAAATATAAAAGCCTTGGATATTATAAACATGTTTTCGATTTTCTATATTATAAAAAAATTAATTGCAGCTGAAAAAGTGTACATTTATAAATAATAATGTGTTGCTTTTACTCAATCAATAATAAATGTGTTTACTTTCAAGGCATTGTGTTTTGTTAACATTAAAAACGTACAAAAAAATCAGATGGACTAAGATGTATTTTAAATTGTAAAGTGTCAATTGGAGCCTTAATCATCAACGAAATTATTATTCTAATTTGACAAATAAAAGGCCTGCTGCCGACCCGACTTTGACAATCTGCAGATCCGACAGCCAAATAAAAATAAATGAACCTACCTGACGAGTGTTATTATCCCAATTCAAAATGAATTGTGTCTTGTCCAGAGCCCAACTGTTTATTATTGAGCATACCAAGAGACTGACCCTCCATAAAATGCAGAACAACAAAGAAGTTAAAAAAAAAAAAAAAAAGACCTAATTTTTACATGGATAAGAATGCTGCAAACTATTGACTTTTCGCAGAAACAAAATGAAGTAAGTGATAAGAGGAGGAAAGCTGATTTGCATGCTGCTCTGCAAAGTGTGAGCTTTTGCTGAGGGACCTCGACAGAGGTGAGGCGGGTTTTTGTTTTTTTTGCGCTGATGGGGAAGAAAAAGGGAGGCGGTTGGTATACAGCGCGTTTTGGGCGAACAAAAGCGGGAAAACCTTTTCCATCTCAGAAAATCATTATTTTACTATTTTATTTTATTCTTGAAATCAAAGAGAAAAAAACCACCCCAATGGGAAACTGCGAATGACGTCGGGTAGTGTAAATACAACCAGAACAAAAATAACATTTGTGAACATTTGTGTCTAACCTTCAAAAATAAAAGTCTGATTAACTTTACCGAACTTGTATTTCCATATGA
The DNA here is from genome assembly GCF_033978685.3 of Nerophis lumbriciformis. Classification (NCBI taxonomy): domain Eukaryota; kingdom Metazoa; phylum Chordata; class Actinopteri; order Syngnathiformes; family Syngnathidae; genus Nerophis; species Nerophis lumbriciformis. The sequence continues at coordinate 14,413,713 of NC_084548.2, forward strand.
CAATCAAGCAAATGTAATGTCAATTAGTCTCCGCAGAAACAAACTGGAGCGGGAAGAAAACATCATTACCCAGAATGCAAAGGTTAAGAGCTTTCCGATGATTGGATTGCGCTCCTCTGACGTCATCGGCAACGACTCATACAGACAAACCAGTTGAAGTGTGATTATAGCTGTGTGTTTTTATGGCGACCAAGCAAAACGAACGTGAGAAAACTACACATTTGACTTGAGCGTCTCCAAATTCATCGACGATGTTCAGCTCTAGGATTTGAAAACAGCGAAGGTTAGCACACTACTTTCTGTGATGCTAATAGCACCTTAAGCTAGCTTTGAACGGACAACCTAACCGTTACCCTTGTTTGCCGCGAACTGCTTAAATACGGCGACCGTGTCGATACAATTGCAAATAAATTGAGGTTGTTATTATTATAGCTTGTTTAGCTGGTCGTTGGTGACTTTTTTAAGTAGCGAGTCATTTAAGATACCTGTTGCCCTTTTTTTTATTTTATTTTTTACTTTTTTTTTTATTTATATTTTTTTATATATCAAACGCGACTAACTCCACTTTTTACAGGCACGTCATTTCCGTGTTAATAATCATTGCTTATGATTGTTTTGGAGTGGTAATGTATTGTAAGTGTTTGAAGCAAGTACATGTATTGGACACACAGCACCACCTAGTGTCTTATTTAACAATTTCACAACTCGAACAGCATCTGCAATGTTCAAGGAGACGACTGTTAATGTTTTAATAGCCTGAATTGTTTTGGCTAGGATTCTATGATTTGTCAACATGAATTTCTCTGAGGTCTTCAAGCAATCCAACCAACTTTGTAAAGTGTCACCAGATGGGAAATACTTGGTAAGTTGTTAGACTTAGACAAACTTTAATGATCCTAAAGGGAAATTGTTCCACACAGTAGCTCAGTTACAAATGATGGAAAGGATAATGCAGGTATAAAGTAGACTACAAAATGTAGTAGCAATGTAAAATATAACATATGTAATATTCACATATTATATATCCAGTATATGATATATACTGATATGTACACTGCGGAAAATAAGTATTTGAACACCCTGCTATTTTGCAAGTTCTCCCACTTAGAAATCATGGAGGGGTCTGAAATATTCATGGTAGGTGCATGTCCACTGTATGAGAGATAACCTATAAAAACCAAATCCAGAAATCACAGTCTATGATTTTTTTTAACACTTTATTTGTGTGATAAAGCTGAAAACAAGTATTTGAACACCAACATTAATATTTGGTAGAGTAGCCTTTGTTTGCAATTACAGAGGTCAAACGTTTCCTGTAGTTCTTCAACAGGTTTGCACAGACTGCAGAAGGGATTTTCATCCACTCCTCCACACAGATCTTCTCTAGATCAATCAGGTTTCTGGGCTGTCGCTGAGTAACACAGACTTTCAGCTCTCTCCAAAGATTTTCAATTGGATTTAGGTCTGGAGACTGGCTAGGCCACCCCAGAACCTTAATATGGTTCTTACGAAGCCACTTCTTGGTTTTCCTGGCTGTGTGCTTTGGGTCATTGTCATGTTGGAAGATCCAGCCACGACTCATCTTCAATGATCTGACTGAGGGAAGGAGGTTTTGGGCCAAAATTTCACAATACATGGCTACAGTCATCCTCTCCTTAATACAGTACAGTCGTCCTGTCCCATGAGCAGAAAAACACCCCCAAAGCATGATGCTACCACCCCCATGCTTCACAGTAGGCATGGTGTTCTTGGGATGGCACACATCATTCTTTTTCCTCCAAACTTGCATAGGTAAATTTTGGTCTCATGTGTCCACAAAACTTTCTCCCATGACTCCTCTGGATCATCCAAATGGTCATTGGCAAACTTAAGACGGGCCTTAACATGTGCTGGTTTAAGCAGGGGAACCTTCCGTGCCATGCATGATTTCAAACCATGACGTCTTAGTGTATTACCAACAGTGACCATGGAATCAGTGGTCCCAGCTCTTTTCAGGTCATTGACCAAGTCCTGCTGTGTAGTCCTGGGCTGATTCCTCACCTTTCTTAGCATCATTGAGACCCCACGAGGTGATATCTTGCATGGGGCTCCACTCCGATTGAGATTGATCGTCATGTTTAGCTTCTTCCATTTTCTAATGATTACTCCAACAGTGGACCTTTTTTCACCAAGCTGCTTGGCAATTTCTCCGTAGACCTTTCCATCCTTGTGGAGTTGTACAATTTTGTCTCTGGTGTCTTTGGACAGCTCTTTGCTCTTAGCCATGCTGAATGTTTGGGTCTTACTGATTGTATGGGGTGGACAGGTGTCTTTATGCAGCTAACAACCTCACACTGGTGCATCTGATTCAGGATAATACAGTGGAGTGGAGGAGGACTTTTAAAGGCGGACTAACAGGTCTTTGAGGGTCAGAATTCTAGCTGATAGACAGGTGTTCAAATACTTATTTTCAGCTCTATCACACGAATAAATTGTTAAAAAATCATAGATTGTGATTTCAGGATTTTTCTTTTTAGGTTATCTCTCATACAGTGGACATGCACCTACCGTGAAAATTTCAGACCCCTCCATGATTTCTCAGTGGGAGAACTTGCAAAATAGCAGGGTGTTCAAATACTTATTTTCTTCATTGTATATTATATTATATTTGTATTTAATGTATACAATATATAACAATTACCATGTACAATATTCCAGTATATGTAACAACTGCAGCATAAAATAGAGAGAAGATCCAGCAGAAAATAGACATTATAAACAAAAAGAGGTAGCTAACGTAGAAACGGTCAGGTAATAGACCAGTGGTTCTTAACCTTGTTGTAGGTACCGAACCCCACCAGTTTCATATGCGCATTCACCGAACCCTTCTTTAGTGAAAAATATATATACATATTTTTTTCAAATTCAAGAAAAAGTTGTATGTTTTTTTACTGGTGCACAAAATGAACCGCGCATGAACATCACCTTGTTCAAAGAACAAAAACAACACAGTGCATGAACTCACAACAAAATACACACCTTACACACTTTACCATGAATTGATTAACGTGGACCCCGACTTAAACAAGTTGAAAAACTTATTCGGGTGTTACCATTTAGTTGTCAATTGTACGGAATATGTACTGTTCTGTGTAAACTGCACTGTGTATTCTCTTCCTTTGCAATCTGCTAGTAAAAGTTTCAATCAATCAATCAAAAAACCTGCAAATCAGATGGAAAATTAGAGGGAACATTGTTTGGGGGTATCCATAATACGCTGATAGGAAGAAGTTTTTATTTACACGATAAGTCGGATGTTTCTGTACCTCCGTGGCGGAGGCTCCGCCGAACCCCTGAGGCCGACTCACCGAACCCCTAGGGTTCGATCAAACCCAGGTTAAGAACCACTGAAATAGACAGATATCATCTCTTGCAGTATGGCGAGTGAATATACAGCTGAAATAAAGTTGCAATATCTGCTAATTTCTTAAAGGTGAACTGTAAAAAAAAAAGGTCTATCATTCACAATCCTTATATAAGACAATAACGTGTTTTTTTACACACTAAAACTGGTAAATAATGGTTCGCAAAAGTCCGCTTACAATGGAGTCTATTGGACCCGCTCTATTCTGCCTATAAAACATTTAAAAAAACATCTAAACACTTCCATTAAGGTTTTACATTAACAATAATATGTAATATTTATGTATTTTGGTCATTTTAAGCATAAGACAATGCATTTAATTTCAAAAACGCATCACAACATTCACTTTTCCATTTAAAAGTAAGAATTACTACTAATCATAGCACACTTCATGAGAGCAAACACAATAAAACATAATTTACTGTACAATGTCTGTTCTTACTGGGTTGCAGACTGATAGGATGTTCATGTAGTCCTGTTTAGATAAAGTATGACTGATGACAGATATCATCTATTGCTGTATGGCGAGTGATTATACAGCTGAAATACAGTTGCAATATCTGCTAATTTATTAAAGGTGAACTGTAAAAAAATTGTCTATCATTTACAATCCTTATATAAGACAAGAATGTGTTTTTTACTGGTAAATAATGGTTAGCAAAAGTCCGCTTACAATGGAGTCTATTGGACCCGCTCTATTCTGCCTATAAAACATTTAAAAAAACATCTAAACACTTCCATTAAGGTTTTACATTAACAATAATATGTAATATTTACGTATTTTGGTCATTTTAAACATACGGCAGCGCATTAAAATTTCAATAAGGCATCACAACATTCACTTTTCCATTTAACAGTAAGAATTACTACTAATCATAGCACACTTCATGAGAGCAAACACAATAAAACATAATTTACTGTACAATGTCTGTTCTTACTGGGATGCGGACTGATAGGATGTTCATATAGTCCCGTTTAGATAAAGTATGACTCATAATCATAACGAAGAAAAAAGGTGGGTGGAACCAATTGTCTTTTTCACAATTTTCTGGTCAAAGTTGTCTGTCAAAGCGTACCAACTTCTCGTTTTATGGCCGCAATCTTCAACTATTTAGGTGAGAGTCATTATTTATAATCTAGAATTAACTTTAACGGGCTCAGTGACGAGAAAGCGACTCACCAACTCATGATGTCAATACAGCATCATGAGGTAGTTAACTCTCTTGATCAATGCGCCGCTAAAAATAGGTCCTTAACGTTAGCACTTACATTAACAATATTTCTAATACTTGCTTAATATTCAAGTAAAAAAATGTAAATGGAGTATTGTTGGCGCTTTTTGGATGTTTATTTGGGGGGGGGGGCGGTTTATGGTCAGAGTAGATGCAATGATGTCATTACTACCATATAGCCTCCATTGTTTAGTTAGAATGCATTTAAAAAGGACATGTGTTCTTGTCTCTAATAAGGATTGTGAATTATAGGCAAAACTCCCCTCAAAAAGTGCAGTTCCCCTTTAAGTTCTGATGTCATGTTTTATGACTTGCCATTTTCTTGGCTTTTCAGGCTACCTGCGTGCTGTACAGGCTGGTGGTACGAGATGTCAGCACACTGCAGATTCTACAGCTCTACACCTGTCTGGACCAGATAACTCATATGGAATGGTCGTCCGACTCTCAGTTCATCATGTGTGCTATGTACAAGAGGGGACTGGTACAGGTAGGCTGTGAGAAGGTGACGGTAAATATTTTGATGGAAGGAAATGTGCAATTGTCTTTTGACTGTCCAGGACTGTGGACTTGTCAATCAAGTTGCATCAGTTAAGCAATATAGATAGATATACCTAATAGGTTTCTGAAAGAGGAAATTCATTTGCCTTAGCGTAAAACAAGTATTTTAAATCTGTTTGGATCGATTCTAAATTCTCACTCAAAAACGTATTTGAATTACAAACCTGACACGATCAGGTTTTGAGATAACATATTCTCCAAAGTATTGTGTGTTTAAACAAACAAAGTAAACAACAACATGTTAAAATGAGTGTCACACAGAAAGTAGATTACCTATGAAGGGGAATCCATCGCCAGTCTTTCATGGTCTCAGTTGTGCAAGTGGGTCTTCCCCTTGAATAGAAATTGAGGAAGATACAATATTTGTGTGAGGGCTGTCATTAGTGATGAGAAATGTTGATTCTCCCCGCCCCTCTCCCTCTTGTCGTTCTCCTCAGGTGTGGTCGCTGGAACAGCCTGACTGGCACTGTAAGATCGACGAGGGCTCAATCGGATTGTTGGCTTCGCGTTGGAGCCCAGACGGACGTCACATTCTAAACACCACTGAGTTTCATGTAAGTGTGAAGTTTGTGCGTGCATGCGGGCATGCAAGTGTGTTTATTCATATGGTTGTCTGATTTCAACTGTTGCTGGCCAACACGGAAGGGGGCAGGGCTTAAAATAGACAGACACCAGAGCCTTAACACCCCAACCCCATGCCCCACCTGCTGCATGTGTTCAGCCTGATTTCATAGTTCTTCTCTTGTTAGCATCCTGTCCTACACGGCTCTCATTGCCTCTGGAACATATTTATATCCTGTAGGTGTGGTGTAATCTAAATGTTGTCTTATGAACATGCCATTAATCACCTAGTCTTGTCTGCCTGTGTTTTATGTTACTCAACAATTTTAAGGCTGTTCTTTTTGGTGGAGGGATAGCTTGGACACCATTAAATGGACCACCCGGTCTCAAACTTGCTTAATAGTTGAGGAAAATTCTATTGAGTTGTAAAAATATTCATACGTCTCTCAATGTTAGCCTAAAAGTTCCTTAGTCTTTTGGGAAAAAAATGTGAGATGCCCCTCCTACGCATAGAAGGCTCTTCCTTTATGTCCAAGAGAGGCTATAGTCTGCTAATAGTAACCAATAGTTAAGATGTTAAAAATTATTTTCATTCCAACCTGTGTGCCTCCTGACTTCTGTTTTTATATTCGCTCCATAGTAGTCACAAGTTGTGTGAGTGATGAAAGCATGTATCAGCCCCCCAGGGCCCACATGGAATATGAAGGAGGCACCGTGCTGGGCCCTTTCTGTCAAGTTGAACCTGACTCCCAGATTCACTTGACAGGTGTCATTGGCTAACACACGACTGGGTCTGGTCTAGGCCGAGAGTGCAGGGGGTGCAAGTATCTTTGGCATGTCTGCTTTGTGTCTGTCTGGATCTTCCAACTGTAGGATTAAAGGAAATATGATTGTACCTGCTAGGGGTGCTGGAAAAAAAATCGATTCACATTCAAATCGTGATTGTTATCCATTACAATTGCCAAATCATTTCAAATTTGTCAAGCGAACATTTTCAAAAATACACTTTTTTTTGGCCATCGCTGTGCTTATTCACCGCACGTAGACGGCAGCAGCCAAGAGGAGCTTTTGTAACCTGTTTTGAAAAGGTTTTATTAAAATTTATGTACAGTCATCCATCGCCACTTCGCCCTTAAAAGTTTGTGGCTTTACTCTATTGCAGATTTTTTTTAAAGCATGACCATGGCTAGATAAATATACAGATATATCAATACTACAGTAGTATATTGGCCATTACATGAGACCAAACAAATCAGAGCATGCTGTTCAGTATCAGGGGCCACTCGGGATGGGCAATATGGCCTAAAATCTATATTGCGATATATATTGCAGCTTCCTTGGGTAAGAATGTATACAGTATCACAATTATTCCTCCCTTATAATCCTTCATTTGATATTTTAGTGTTAACAGAACCATTTCAAAACGGTTTACAAAGGATCCTAATTAGGCTGCTTACGTATGCGGTAACATATCGTGGGCTTTCCAGTGGTATTCCATCCATCCATCCGTTTTCTACCACTTATTCCCTTCGGGGTCGCGGGAGGCGCTGGAGCCTATCTCAGCTGCAATCGGGCGGAAGGCGGGGTACACCCTGGACAAGTCGCCACCTCATCACGGTTCCAGTGGTATTATTTTTTCTAATTATTAATCTACTTGGTCATTTACAAATAATAGTTGTTACTTTCTGTTGTAACATGGTTCTATACACACTTATGTTAAAATGTAATAAGCACTTATTCTTCTGTTTTTGGATACTTTACATTCATTTTGGGTGGTACCCATACTAGGTAGTTACAGGGTATTATTGACCATACCAATGCTGATTTACTGTATATGTAATACAGTACTTAACATTTTCAAGTTCATTACATTATTACTTTTTTTTAGCACAATTATAATTGGACAAAAAAACACAGGATGGCTGTCAAACAATATCAATTACAATTTTTAATTATTTCCTACTATTGGTTCTGAATTAAATCCTTCGGTTTTTGCCATAACACCCTCCTGTGTCCATGGACTTATTTCCTGAGTTTGTAAAGAACAAAAACGGCAAAATATTTTTTTTGTATAATGTTCGACTTAACAACTGTAATATTGACCATATTCTGGTTCTATACTTGGTATTGATACTGGCGATATTTGTAACGATCCGCTGATCTTTGTTTACATTCTAGAGCTGTAGCTTGCAGTTAGTGATTAGCATACCCTCCTAAGGTGTGTAGTGTAGCATTTTTAGCTATTCCTTGTGCTCCAGGGATGATACTTGTGAGAAATGTAGTTTATTTGACTTCATGGAGGTGAGGATTGCTGACTGATTTGTTCGCTTGTCGCTGTCAAATTAGCGAGAAACAGTGAGAATGTGTCAACTTACATATACATTATCATGACATAATAGTATTAAAAGCCTTATTGTCAGCCAAATTTACATAATTTATATCGCACAACCCTAGGCGCTACAGATTAGCACAGCAGTGCTATATTGGATTAAAAGGTACCTATTATATGAAAATAACTTTTCTTACCTATTGGTACCTGTTTTTGTGTATTTGGGATCTGCATAAGTCCCAAAAATTTGAAATCAAACCATGGAGGCATAACAATAAAACAATAGTGCCTTCCTTCATACTTCCTCCAAACAAGCTGTTGGAAATTTGCCCCATTAGTTACGTTTTACCCAATTGTGACGTCAGCGGATATCTTCATGTATAGTAGAAATTTACCCAACGTGCTTTGTGTGAGTCTGCTCTGTAGTCAATAAGCTTCTTCTTTTTCTCTATCCTCCTGTTGTGGGACTGACTGGCTTTTGTACATGCAAATGTATCCTCCACTGTTGCCATTTCTAATACACAATTACGTATAGTTCTAACTTACATCTGTCAGTAGACTCCATATGGAATCCCTAAAAACTACAACATGGATGATGGGCATAAGACGCGGTCGAAGTGGAGCCACATAAATAAGACAGCCCCCAAAAAGAAAATCTATGCAACATTTTGACCAAAGAACCACCATTACATGTTTTGTAGACTACAAGGAAGTGTTTTGAATGTAGAAAAAAAAAAATCATAATATGATCCCTTTAAAAAGAGTTATTTTATGTCTAAACCATTTTTTATGCTCGTCTATGAAAATATTACATTTATAATTAATAATTCTTACTTTGCGGGAATTAATTAAAAACCAATTAACAGGGATAAATGAGTAACTTTACCAAAAATTATATTGGTTTCAATCAAGAAACATACAGAATTGATTCTGAATCGAATCGTCACCCCAAGAATCGGAATTAAATTAAATCATGAGTTCTTGTAAGATTCACATTCTTAGTATCTGCAGAAATTAGGAAAAACTGAATGATGGGCTACTTTTTACATCACACACCCTGGACTGAGCACATGCCCAATCACAGGACTGATACATAAAGACGATAACCTTATTCATACCTTTTGAACTAGATTTACATTGTTCAGTGACCTTAAAATTGACGTTTTGGATGGTTGGATAAACTGTGGCATGTGCACAGGTAGAAAATGCAAAGTCTACATCAGGGCTATTTAACTAAATTGTCATAGGGACCACATTTATAAAGGGGCCAGACATCTCCCTTCCCTATTATTCCTATATTTAGAACCAGCATCCTCTGTAGTGGGCATTTTTTTCTTGGGCTATTTCTTTTGTCAGAGTTGACACATTTCAGAAAAGTTAGCCCTTTTTATGTCTACTGCAGAGGAACATGTCAATGCAAGGATCTGCCAATGTGTTAACAAGAGTGCTCTAGTGTTTTTAGGAATGCTGCAAAAACATTAGTCTCAATTTTGAACTGGAATTGGGGGGCCAGTCTGTTGTCATTCCCTGGCCAGATTTGGCCCATAGGCCGCCAGGTAAATAGACCTTTTCTACATAGAAATGTCTAAATGCATCTCAACTAGAACCTTCTGCCTGTGATGCCACTGCATTATTGAATTATTATAGTTTCCTTTTAATTCTGTCTTTCTTGGGAAAAAGCAATCCACAAGTTCTATTATTGTATACTGCATCTTAATTCTTAGTTAACTTGATGAGTTTATTTATTTTGTCATTATTTTACATCACAATTTTCATGTAGAAAAGCGCACTCTTGCCTTCTCTGCTCTGCTGCTGTACCATTTGCCAACTTGTAATAATAGACTATTCTTACGTGGCTTCAGATCCAGGGATGCTGTTGTGTTTTGTGAAGCTCTTTGAGGCACTTGTGATTAAGGGCTATATAAATAAACTTTGATTGATTGATTGATATTTGACTATTTAATTTTAGAGAGCAGCATTTTGTCACGGAGGTTAGAAATTAATTTAACACAGCCAAAGTGGTCACTTGTTACTGCCTTGACAAGGGGTCTGGTGAACTTACCTTCACCCGAAAGCAAGATTTCATTAAGGCTGTGCCAGACAGGGGTCCGTGTCAGGCTTGAGTTTCAGCGCCACTCATAAACAGCCTGCTATAATAACTTGTTTAGGGACAGCTGCCCGTGTTGTGAATCGTGCCTCTGTATGTGTTTGTCTGTCTGACTATGTGACAGTAAAAAGCTGGTTGTGTCCTTGTGTGCCTTATTGGCTGTATTTTCATTTCTAATTACTTTTGTGAATATTAAGTGTTTCTGATTTGGCTCATAATAACTGTCATGCATTCAACACATTTTCATTATGGCCACATAACAGTAACAGAAACCATCAGAGTGCCGCTTCATGCTGATATTACACAATTGCCTCTATTTGATTGTTAACATTGTTTACCAAAAAACTAATGGAAAACTTGGCTCTGTAATCAGAAGTCAAAGGGACAAGCAGATATTTAATTTAAAAAAAGCTTAGAATAGCTTGTTGCATCAAATATTAAATTATATTAAGAGTTAAGAACTGAATATGCATGCATTACAGGTTTCCTCTGTCAAAAATGAAATACATTTATCAAGAAAGATGGAATTCCTTATTGATGCATATTGCATCCAGGTTTTGGCGGACCACATAAAATGATGTGGCCAAATACATTAGACTCACTAAATCCTAAACAAAGGTGGAAAAAGTCCTGAGTGTGTGTGCTCTGATAGAAGACCCAAAATAAACAAATTGCCTCATCAGAGCTAATGAAGACATTTTAAAACGTAAACATTCCATTTTCAAATTATGATGCTACATACATGTTAACATTATTAATACTTACAAATGTTCATAGTTTCAAGTTCCTCTCTGGATACTCAAGCTTCCTTCCACATTTCGAAAACACGCATGTTAGGTTAAGTGATCACTATAAATTGTCTATAGTCTCTGATTTGCTGGCAACCAGTCTAGGGGGCCCAAAGTCAGCTGGGATAGGCTCCAGCTTACCCGTGACCCCACTTTGATAATTCAAAGCACCGACACACAATCGACTTTTGAGGTACCTCTTTTTATCAACAATAGTCTCGTCTTCTGAGGATAGTTCCCAAGTCACGGTTGAAATTTATTTTGCAGCCCTTAGCGCCATGTTTAAATACAAGTCCGTTCATTCTGTTCGCATTTGCGGTACCTTACAACCGGAAGTGTTGCTGGAAAAGGTAAGACTATTATTGACTGTGTTGTCACAGATAGTGCCGCCATATTTGAGCAAGTTCATATTATCACAGCCAATCACTGTGATCGACCTGAAATTTATCACGACTATTGATCACGATCAAATAATCGCCCAGCCCTAACCTAGGCGAAAAATTGTAAAACCGCTTTATTGTTGGAGGGGGTTTGGTAAAAACAGCATTATATATATTCGGGTGATTTAGAAAATATTTTAAAGAAAGTTTGTATGTTGGATTTGAGCCAAAGTTTCATAAAACTGTACAAATTGTATATTAACTCCTATTTGTATTCTGCACATTTCTTTCCATCCCTCCTGTCTCTTCCATGTTAATCCTTGTTACCTGCTGTGGGGTGTCAGACTGCAAACCAGTACGTCATTGAGCATGTAATGGCTTTTAGATTGTCTGGTTTGGATTAGCATTCTTGGTACTGCTGGAGCCGCACCAGTGTAAACTCCGCCGACCTAAAGTGCAGACGTGGGCATGACAATGGTAAACCCATTCCTACTGTATGAGTGGGCTCGAAGAGGCACCTTCTTAGATAGAATCATGAGGTTGCAACAAGAGAAATGGGCTATATTGGTTTGCGATGCGGAATTTCTGCAGTCTAATCCCTTGATGACAGATTAGACTATATGGCAGCTAATACACTTGCCCAGGCGCAAATGAAGAATGGTTGCTGACATGCGTTATTCCATGTTATTACTATTAACTCTGCTCTTTAAGTACCGGTAATTGTGTAATAATTTTGCCTACTAGTTATTATCTAGCAGAGCTAAAGGAATGTTCCACAATTATGTCTTTTTGCAGAGGATACTTTAATTGATTGTCAAACCTGACACTATTTTGGCTTACTCTCACAATCGCTCCATTCCGGAACAGGTTGCGTCAAGATTAATTTTAATATTGTATGAGGTGGATTGAAATCCACCTCATACAGTATTGAAGTGTTGATGTTTGAGCACTATTGGTGTGTGTTTCAATGGCACCATGACTGAGGGGATGTCCAGAAAGTGTGCAGTGTGGTGTTATTACAGTGTCTGCACAGCTGGAAGTCTTGAACACACAGCGTGGAAATTTTAGGCCACTTAGGCAGGCAGACGATTGCTCAGTTCAAATGTCCCTTTCGACACTGCGATGATAGGTTCAAACATTCCCAAATGGAAAAGTTCCGACTGGTTTATTTGCATTGCACCAATTATGTCAGACTGTCTGAAGGCCAGACCTAGATGTTCTTTAAGTGTTTATACAGGAATTATACAGGATGACTTTTATATTTTAATGTACATGTAAATTGTGCTATTTTCTGCTTTTCATGCCATTTTGTATATATAAATATCGCTTGACCATCTTACTCACAATTTCACTCTCAATATAAAATGTGTAATATGTAAATATTACAAACCGTATTAAAAATAGTAATGACAATGTGTTAATGTTGTAGTTTAAAGTGACAGCACTCTTTCAGCTATAAAGTCAAATTAAACTCTACCTTACTATATGGCATTGTCCTCTGTTTTTGTTTGCCAATTATATCAAACATCTGCTTGAAATCTTGATTATGATTCATCATCCACAGTTGTAACTTTTCTCTCTCCTATGCTGATTTGACAGCTGAGAATCACTGTGTGGTCCCTGTGCACCAAAGCTGTGTCTTACATCAAGTATCCCAAAGCGTGTTACAAAGGTAAGTATGACAACCGTATTGCTATTAAGAATTGCTTTTGGTTTTTGAGGGTCTGTGTATTACCACAAGCACCCGAGGACAGGGTCAACAGCAAGTATGTCCATGTTGTCCTTTCCCTTATGGCCAGTCCCCGACTATGTATACAAACTATAGCTCTTTGCAAACAGCTGTGCCCCTGTAACTACATGGTGCATGCTCTTCATAACAGTCCTGTCAGCAGCTTGAGTAAAAATGATTGTTTGCGTCTCGCCCCATTTTTTTTTTTATACTCGACTGTGGCCTTGCATGACATGTACATCCCCTTTTCTGCCATCAATGACAAGTCTGTTGGTTAAATTCCAATCTAAATGTCATGCCACCTGACTAAATACCTAGGAATTCACACATTACATTTTCAGAAAGTATATACAACATAGTGAAACACACCCTTATAGTTGTTGTTTAAATGTGTTATTGTCGTCTCAATCCCACTTATGTTGGTTTTCAATTTAACATTGTGTTGGCTTCAGAATGATAGGTTTCTTATATTGATTTTCATCCACAGGTATTGATTTCAGCAGAGATGGCTGCTACATGGCATTGGCAGAACGCCGTGACTGCAAAGACTATATTTGTGTATTTGTGTGTGATGACTGGCACTTATTAAGGGTAACTACAAAACAATGTTTGTTTCATAACCATTATACCAGAACGTTTTAGTAAAAGTTTGTACACGTTGCACACAATATGAAGCGCTGTAAAGTACTGTATATCAAACAACATAACAAGGGGGTGATGGATCATCTGTTCTTATTTTCAGCCGCCCTGCCGACACGCAACCAACCACACAGTGTCTTTACCCCTCCAGTGCACTCGCAGTGTGAAATCATAGAACTCATAACAGCCAAGTCGCTATAATATTTAAGGATAAAACATAAATCGACTTAACCTTGTTAATCTTCTTGGTGTGCATCGGAAAGGGTGTGGGGGGTTGCGTCTGCAACGATGTGGGCACTTATGTTTCAAACTACACATCCATTGTCCACTGATTTTTTTGGACTCATTGAGCTAACAAAACAAGACACATCCTGTAAAAAGGCTATGAAAAAAAAAACGGATTAGCAACGAGCAAAGTAGCCAACGTCTGCAACACGCAGCTAGCTGAAAGCCAATGAGATTGATCAGCTCACCCACAATGACTGTGCAGCTGGGCACAGACTGGGTGTAAGAAACGTTTGGAAACTGAGACAAGGTTCATACACTTAAGCATAGTTGTATTTGTTCTGTGGTTCATAAATCGAAAAGTTTGTACTGTGAGGGGTTGGTAAATAGAGGTTGCACTATGTATTCATACACTTTTCACCTTTAAATGGGGAAGTGCACTTTTTGGGGAATTTTGCTTATGGTTCACAATCATTATGAAAGACATGACGATAGATGTTATATATATATATATATATATATGTATATATATATATGTATGTATGTGTGGGAAAAAAAATCATAAGACTACTTCATCTCTACAGGCCTGTTTCATGAGGGGTTCCCTCAATCATCAATCTCCTGATGATTGAGGGAACCCCTCATGGGGAAGTGCACTTTTTGGGGAATTTTGCTTATGGTTCACAATCATTATGAAAGACATGACGATAGATGTTATATATATATATATATATATATATATATATATATATATATATATATATATATATATATATATATATATATATATATGTATGTGTGGGAAAAAAATCACAAGACTACTTCATCTCTACAGGCCTGTTTCATGAGGGGTTCCCTCAATCATCAATCTCCTGATGATTGAGGGAACCCCTCATGAAACAGACCTGTAGAGATGAAGTAGTCTTGTGATTTTTTTCCCACACATACATATATTGCGCTCTACTACGGTATCGAGCACTATTTTTTGGATAACCTTATTAAGATATATATATATATATATATATATATATATATATATATATATATATATATATATATATATATATATATTTTTGCATTCTAAATATTAAATAAATGCGATCATAAGTCCGCTCACAATGGAGCCTATGGGAGCCGTGCAATTCCACCTACAAAACTCTTAAAAACACCCAAACACCTTCATTGAGGTTTTATAGCAATGATGTAAGTATATATGTAATATAGTAACAGGCACATTTATAATAGCATCAAATATTTACGTATTGTGCTCATTTTAAGCATACGCGACGGATTAATTTAAAATACGCATCACAACGTTTGCGGGTTTTTTCATCCCTGATTATTATTCACTGCAGCCTTTAAGAGAGCCAACAATCACAATAAAACGTCACTTACCATGCAAGGGTCTGCTGTCATTAGGATGCTGACTGCTGGGATGTTCATATATTCCCATTTAGGTGAATAATGTCTCATAATCCTCACAAAGAAACAGGTTGAGTGGGGGGGACCAAGCATCTTTTCGTGTCGTTCTGGCCCTTTTCGTGTCCTAAATGGCTTTCAAAGTGTTCCAACTTGTTGGAATACCTACTCAGCCTTCTTCTGTCCAGGTGAGATGCATGATGTATGACCTACGATAAACTTACAGGGAGCAAGGAAGCGAGAAAACAGCAGACCACTCGATGATGTAAATATAGGGACACACGGTAGTGACCACAGTGCTGCTATAAATAGTTTGTCTGTGTTAGCGCTTATATTAACAATATCACTTGTACTTGGTTAATATTCAAATCACGAAGTGTACTTGGAGTGTTGTTGGTGGTTTTTGAATGGTCATTTATTGGATTTAATGGGCGAAATAGAGGAGTTCCTATTGGCTCCGCTATTAGCGGACTTTTATTTACGTTTGTTTAATATATAGAATGCATTTAAAAAATCCATCTGTCATAATGTCTTTCATAATGATTGTGAACGATAGGCAAAATTCCCAAAAAAGTGCAGTTCTCTTTTAATTTGTGGTCTCCACTCTAACAGAGTCCGTATCTTAATTGCCACTCCAATAAATTTAAGCCTTAAATCAAATGGATGCCTTACTTTAATTACAAGTTGTACTTCATAGTTTAGTAAATAACACTTCAAGCCACAGGTAATGCAGATTGTCTGAAATTAAGGGAAAAACATAACCTTGTCCTCCATGAGTTCAGTAGATTTAATTTATTTTACTACGAGACCTATGGAATGTGAGTATTCTTGTCCTTAGCATTTTGAAACAGCTTAATGACTTTCATTTACTTACAGCATTTTGAAACTGAGACACAAGATCTCGCAGGGTTAGAGTGGTCTCCCAACGGCTGCGTCCTGGCTGTGTGGGACAGCTGTCTGGAGGTAAGTCCTCATGACTTACCAACCCAAACTTTTACACTTCATGCGTGTTTCCTCCGTGCAGTACAAGGTGTTGCTATATTCTCTGGACGGCCGCTTGCTGTCAACTTTCAGCGCCTATGAGTGGTCGCTGGGTGTGAAGGCTGTGGCTTGGAGCCCCAGCAGTCAGTTCCTGGCCATTGGAAGCTATGATGAAAAAGTATGGGCTGTCATTTAGAAAAATGACATCTAACAAAGTCAGGCATAATTCTTGTACAGTTATCAATCAATGTTAACACCCTCTCTGCAGGTACGCATCCTTAACCACATCACATGGAAGAAGATTGCCCTGTTTGAACACCCAGCAACCATCAACAACAATAAAGTTGTGAGTATTTTGTATTTTATCTTGATTCGTACACTTTATTCAAGTTGAATAATTTGTTACTTAGCTTGTTGTCTTTCTAGGTTGTCTATAAGGAAGTGGAGAAAAGGGTGTCAGCTGTTGGCCCTGAAGACCTGTCTCTACACAACATAACAATGGGCTCAAGCCTCCTTAGCACTCAGAGCAAATGTATGTTCTTCTTGCCATGGTTTGAACAAATGATTTGGTTTCAAGGACTGTCGGCCGAGGTCAAGTAAAACACATTTTCTAATTACCAGCTCTCTTGTTGCCCCCTGCAGATGAGATCCATCCGCCCCCAGTTCAAATGTCTGTGGTCAGACCAGACCCAGACAGAGCCAACCCCAAGATTGGTGTCTCGACACTGGCCTTCAGCTCAGATAGTCGCTACCTAGCCACCAAAAATGGTCAGGCATTATACAAACCCCGTTTCCATATGAGTTGGGAAATTGTGTTAGATGTAAATATAAACGGAATACAATGATTTGCAAATCCTTTTCAACCCATATTCAATTGAATGCACTACAAAGACAAGATATTTGATGTTCAAACTCGTAAACTTTTTTTTTTTGCAAATAATAATTAACTTAGAATTTCATGGCTGCAAACGTGCCAAAGTAGTTGGGAAAGGGCATGTTCACCACTGTGTTACATGGCCTTTCCTTTTAACAACACTCAGTAAACGTTTGGGAACTGAGGAGACACCTTTTTTAAGCTTCTCAGGTGGAATTCTTTCCCATTCTTGCTTGATGTACAGCTTAAGTTGTTCAACAGTCTGGGGGTCTCTGTTGTGGTATTTTAGGCTTCATAATGCGCCACACATTTTCAATGGGAGACAGGTCTGGACTACAGGCAGGCCAGTCTAATAACCGCACTCTTTTACTATGAAGCCACGTTGATGTAACACGTGGCTTGGCATTGTCTTGCTGAAATAAGCAGGGGCGTCCATGGTAACGTTGCTTGGATGGCAACATATGTTGTTCCAAAACCTGTATGTACCTTTCAGCATTAATGGCGCCTTCACAGATGTGTAAGTTACCCATGTCTATACACCCCCATACCATCACTGATGCTGGCTTTTCAACTTTGCGCCTATAACAATCCGGATGGTTCTTTTCCTCTTTGGTACGGAGGACACGACGTCCACAGTTTCCAAAAACAATTTGAAATGTGGACTCGTCAGAGCACAGAACACTTTTCCACTTTGTATCAGTTTATCTTCGATGAGCTCAGGCCCAGCGAAGCCGACGGCGTTTCTGGGTGTTGTTTATAAATGGTTTTCGCCTTGCATAGGAGAGTTTTAACTTGCACTTACAGATGTAGCGACCAACTGTAGTTACTGACAGTGGGTTTCTGAAGTGTTCCTGAGCCCATGTGGTGATATCCTTTCCACACTGATGTCGCTTGTTGATGCAGTACAGCCTGAGGGATCGAAGGTCACGGGCTTGGCTGCTTACGTGCAGTGATTTCTCCAGATTTTCTGAACCCTTTGATTATATTACGGACCGTAGATGGTGAAATCCCTAAATTCCTTGCAATAGCTGGTGGAGAAAGGTTTTTCTTAAACTGTTCAACAATTTGCTCACGCATTTGTTGACAAAGTGGTGACCCTCGCCCCATCCTTGTTTGTGAATGACTGAGCTTTTCATGGAATCTACTTTTATACCCAATCATGGCACCCACCTGTTCACAATTTGCCTGTTCACCTGTGGGATGTTCCAAATAAGTGTTTGATGAGCATTCTTCAACTTTATCAGTATTTATTGCCACCTTTCCTAACTTCTTTGTCACGTGTTGCTGGCATCAAATTCTAAAGTTAATGATTATTTGCAACAAAAAAAAAATGTTTATCAGTTTGAACATCAAATATGTTGTCTTTGTAGCATATTCAACTGAATATGGGTTGAAAAAGATTTGCAAATCATTGTATTCCGTTTATATTTACATCTAACACAATTTCCCAACTCATATGGAAACAGGGTTTGTATTATGTTCTCCTTATGTTGGCCTCTAGTATTTAATTACTAGCGCTGGGCATTTCTCACCCCGAAAAAGACACCACTTTCATGATACCTGTTTTTCTTTCACCACAGATAACATGTCCAGTGCAGTCTGGGTGTGGGACATGCAAAAGATGAGCCTTATGGCTGTGCTGGAGCAGATGTCTGCCGTGCGGTGCTTCCAGTGGGATCCAAGACGCTCACGGTTGGCGTTATGCACCGGCAATGCAAAAGTTTATCTGTGGACCCCAGCCGGCTGCGTTTCTGTCCAAGTCCCCGATGAAGGTAATATGCTATACATGCAGCTATATAACTAAATAGAGAGACACATCCTGCTGCTAAGATGGAGTTACCTTGAAATAAATTAATAGAGCTATACCACTTAGTACATCATAGCAATTCTGCAATCACGCCCCATAAAAGCTGTGTGCAGGATAGCAAATACCTCAAAGTAATCTGATTGGATTCTTGGCAGATAATGATACATAAAATAAAAGGTATAAAAGTAAAATATACAGTGGAACCTCGATTTACAAACCCTCATTACATTAATTTTTCGATATATGAACCACAGCTTGAATAATAATATGCTCTGGGGTACGCACATTGTCTCCCTGTACGAACATTTCATTTCATTGTGTGTCTCACAGTGCAGCTATTTTGTGCCCGGCAGCACACCCATTATGGGCGGGCTAATCGATCTCTGGGGCTTGTGCTGTCGTTAGCTACTCTACTAGTTGTGTGCTTTATAAGTGGTTTTTTTAGCCTTTATAAAGCATTTTCCTAGTTGTTCAAGCTTAGTAAGAGTTTAAAGAAAGCAATGGACAAGCAAAGTGTGGTTTGAAATATTTAAGAAGTATCCAGAGCGTCGACACTACCTTCTCTCCCTCTCTTCCTTTGCAATTAAAGAAGATTAATCGAAGAAGTAAAATATATTTTTTAATATTTCTAATTATTGTAGCGACCTGGCTGTTAAAGTTAAGAAGTTCTGTGATTTCAAACAGAGTGCACCACAGGACTAGTGACAATGTGTGTGCTTGTCGGCAGGGTGGGACCGGACCGTTCAGGTAGTTGTATTTTTGGCTTTGTTATTAAATTGAAAGTTGAGCCATAACCCTGTTATGTTTGTTTGATATACTGTATTGTATTCAAAGTAGTGCTGGACGATTATGGCAAAAATATTAATCACAATTATTTTGATTGATATTGTAATCATGATTAATTACACGGTTATTCATTAATTTGAAAACATGAGTATTTATTGTATGACCAAAACTCAATTTTAAATATAGTTTAAAAAAAACTGGATGTAAATTCCTAACAAATAAACCACACCATTTAAAGTAATAATAATAGCAATAACAATAGATTTAAATAACACTAGTAATATAAAAAACATTACAATTCTGTTTTAATTGTTTTTAATTCAGTTTTTTTTTTTTTTTTTTACACTTATCTTATTTTAGTACCAATTTTTGTGTAAAACAAAATGTAATAAAATGTTTGTCAATTACATGTAAAATCCCCATGTTTATTGGTGTATTTCATCTTTGGACAATTTTGACCAGTATTTTAGGTCATAGCAGTATCATTTTTTAAATGTGCTTTGAGTGCATTATGTCTGCAAGATACTATTTTGAAAGCTTTGCCATGTTAGCGCAGTCAGACCGGATGTGGCGCATCACGCTATTATTGTGAAGGGGGAAGTGTGTTGTGCTGTTGTTCTAAGCTTGACAAGCGAAAAAGGGTTACTCACTTGAGGCTGTGTAAAAATAAAAAGAGAGAGCGCTTCTGAAGTTGCATACACTGTTCATACATTAATGTTATATCGATGATGATGTTTACAACAACACAAGCAGATGAGATGTGTTGTGGGTGTATGGATTGTTCTTGTTAGCCTTAGCTTTGTAGTTTTGTTGGTGTTTCAAGAGAACGTCTCGACATTGTTTAGTTCAGGAAGTGGGGATGAATGAGCGCTACCTCGCACATTATTTTCCCAGACAAATGTTTTTTCTCACAATGACAACATTTAATTTATATTTATGTCAGTTTCCTTGATATTATTTTGCGTTCTTCAGCGGATTCCCGAATTATTGGCCAATTATGTGACTCTGTCTGCAGTTACGTGAACGTGACAATCATGTGACTAACTTTTTTGTTGAGATTAGTGATTGTTAATTAGGCATACTAGCGTTGTGTCAAATAAAAAGTTGTAAACAAGGTGAGATTGCAAACTTCTAGTAGACATGCTCTTTTTCTCAGTCATTCGCTCCTCACTGTCACAAGCGCCGGAATATGCATGAATATTGTGCGGACCATTAATCGTTCTTTTTTTGATTATTATATTCTCATAAAGGTGAGAAGACATAATCTATACCGAAATTAAAATTCTATTAATTGTCCAGCCCTAGTTCAAAGTGTACAAACGTTTACTAAAATATGGACTTTCGTTGAGACTGGAATCTAT
This sequence comes from Nerophis lumbriciformis, assembly GCF_033978685.3. Lineage (NCBI taxonomy): Eukaryota > Metazoa > Chordata > Actinopteri > Syngnathiformes > Syngnathidae > Nerophis > Nerophis lumbriciformis. Next base: position 14,434,892 of record NC_084548.2, read on the forward strand.
TATTCATGTTTACATTGTTTTTTTATGGAAAAAATGTAAGCACCAATTAGGTTTGTAAATCGAGGTTCCGCTGTGTCGGTGTATTTATGCAAATGTTTCCACGTATGCTTAGATTACACCAATTCTTGTTCTGTCCATCAGCAGGTGGTTTCCAGGTCCAGTCTCTGACATGGCACTGTGATGGCGATTTTCTCATCCTGCTTGGGAAGGAGCAGTTGCGTTTGTGCTACATGGACACAAGCCCTGAGGACAAGTGATGTCAGCCTATTTCGACATGAACAACAGGCTGGTGGGAAGACTCACTGACAAAGAAAGACCCACCCGGGCAAGTTACTTGAAGTAAGTCACACTAAACATGACATTCCTTGGAGACTTTTGGACAAAAAAGCTTTTTGCATCATCAAAAACATGCAAAATAACTACTTCGAAACACTGTGAAAATACTTATGTGACTGCTAAGACTTTGAGCTTTCACTTGCCTTTTATTTCTGAGTGTTTGTAATGTTTGTAAATTATTCTGAATAAAATTGATTTAAAATAATTAAGCAAAAGAGTAAAATACGTAACATCTTTAAATATTGAAGTGCAGTCCATTATCAATGGGACTGGTGGATAATTTACCTATTTTTTGCAGGCCATACTTTCATGATGATGTTATTCTATACCAGTGTTTCTCAAATGGGGGTACGCGTACCCCTGGGGGTACTTGAAGGTATGCCAAGGGGTACGTGAGATTTTTTTTAAATATTCTTAAAATAGCAACAATTCAAAAATCCTTTATAAATATATTTATTGAATAATACTTTCAACAAAATATGAATGTAAGTTCATAAACTGAACATCAAATCAAGTAGGCTATTCCATTCATTACAATGCAACAATGCAATATTCAGTGTTGACAGCTAGATTTTTTGTGGACATGTTCCATAAATATTGATGCTAAAGATTTCTTTTTTTGTGAAGAAATGTTTAGAATTAAGTTCATGAATCCAGATGGATCTCTAATACAATCCCCAAAGAGGGCACTTTAAGTTGATGATTACTTCTATGTGTAGAAATCTTTATTTATAATTAAATCACTTGTTTATTTTCCAACAAGTCTTTAGTTATTTTTATATCTTTTTTTCCAAATAGTTCAAGAAAGACCACTACAAATGAGCAATATTTTGCACTGTTATACAATTTAATAAATCAGAAACTGATGACATAGTGCTGTATTTTACTTCTTTATCTCTTTTTTTCAACCATTGATTAGGGGGTACTTGAATTAAAAAAATGTTCACAGGGGGTACATCACTGAAAAAACGTTGAGAACCACTGTTCTATACGATTAAACTCATTGTCCTTTGGAGACATTAGTTGGGAAATTATATTATATATGCATTTATTCTGACCATAAAAATTGTCTGCATTTAAAATCTTTAAATACTAGCAATAGTACAGCAATGTACTATTGTGTAGTTTAAGAATTGGAGCCCTAAATGTAGCTTGGGCACATGCCAACCAGGTAGACTTGACAGGTCTGCCTGATTGGCCCCGCCTATGAGAGCAGCTGATAGGCAACACGTCACAGTGGTCTGAAAAAGACTGCAGATGACAGTCGAAACATGTCAGGTAAAGATTCCATCTAATATACCGAAAATATTGTCTGATTACAAGACAATTTGAAAGAGCCGTATTTTTCGGACTATAAGTCGCAGTTTTTTTCATTTGGCCGGGCTCCAGTGCGACTTATATATGTTTTTTTCCTTCTTTATTATGCATTTTCGGCAGGTGCGACTTATACTCCGGTGCGACTTATACTCCGAAAAATATGGTATATGAATAAGAAGAAATAATGAACCTTTTTGAGCAATGTTGCTTTTTCTTCAGGCATCATCTCTGATGTCATTCATAAACTGCAATCTATTTCGCCCGATGCTCCCAATTTTATAATGGGGGATTTTAACCATGTAACCCTAAAAAAAAAAGTCCCTGACAAACTTTTATCAATATGTGTCCTGTCCAACTAGGCGGGACAAAACCTTGGATCTTTGTTATGGGTCAACTAAAGACACTTTTAAATCCCTCCCCCTTGCCTCTTTGGGATCAGCCGATCATAACTGTGTGCACCTTCTGGCCATCTACAAGACTCTTTTAAAAAGGGAAAATGGGAGGTGAAATTATGGGCAGAAGAATCTGTGCTCTACCTGCAGGATGGCATTTGCTCACACTCTGCCTTTTGTAGAGATATGATTATTTCTAGTAAAATGGTTAAAATCTACCCCAATAACAAGCCAAGGGTCTCTAAGTCAGTAAAGTCCAGCATACATAAAATTAAAATTGCTTTTCAATTGGGTTCTGCATCAGATTTTCAGTTGGCTTCCAAGAAGCTGGAAATTGAAATTCTGAAAGCAAAACAGAGATACAAGTCCCAAATGGAAAACAAGATGACTGCCAACAATGTAGTATGAACATTTTGGCCAGCGCCCAGAACGTAAACACTAGTGCACGTTACTTGAAATAATTTAAATTCAGACTCTGATTTTGCTAATGCCCTTAATTGTTTTTACAACCGTTTTGATATACTCTTGATTTTAGTAAGGGAATACAAGAATTCAAACTTCACAATATCCAACACCTTCCCATTAATGAAAAAGATGTTGAGATAGCCTTTTCACACACAAAAATAAACAAGTCCTGGAGCAGATTATATTTGTGGTCGACTACTTAAGTTTTGTGCAAAAGAACTGAGCTCAGATTTTACATCTCTTTTAACCAATCTTTAGAAACACAGCATGTCCCCAAAGTCTGGAAAGATGCTATAATTGTACCAGTCCGTAAGTGCAGTCGTCCTAACATTTTTAATGATTTTAGACCTGTAGCCCTGGGGCCGTATTTATCAAGCGTCTTAGAATTACTCCTAAGAAGTCTGCTAAGAGTTGACTTATGAGTAAAGAAATTCTTCGCTGAAAGCTGCACTTAAAAGTTAGATATTAAGCGTCTTACTCACACTTTCAGCGAAGTGTAGGACTGAATCTTAAGTGTCACACTCAGAGCTGAATTACGACATTACTATGTGCCGTAAACGGAATTTTAGGTGATGTCATTTCTGTGTCCATAGAAATGACCAATCCCGGAAGGGAATCCCTTGTCTAAGAATAAAGAAATATCTTAGAAATATTTAGGTGGACAATGGGAGTGTATATTTTGACAATAAACTACAAAATAATACAAAACAAACAAACAATATTGGCAATGAATCAAAAATAAATGTTTCCTTTTCTTTCCAATTAATTTTCCCAGTGGCGAGATATCGAAGCATTGTGATGACCTTTAGTTCTGCTGTGAAAGCTCTGCTGCGTGATGTTGCTGATGAGATGACGCCCCTTATTAAATCTGTGACAAAAATAATACCCGCTCTGTCTAAACGATACCGTTTGATCAGCTGCTCGTCATCAAACAAAGCCAGGACATCCTTCCGCTCTCTGAACGTTCGCGCACTTCTCTCTCGCCTCAGTGCCATCCCCCGCTGGCAACTCCTAACCACTTAGGACACCTCTGAAGGTCTCTTAAATATCGTGGAGAGTAGGAGTGATTCTTTGACTTAAGAAAGTTGATAAATAGCTTTTATTCTTAAGTTTGAGAGTAGGACTAAATTTCGCAAATTCTCAGGACTTAAGTGTAAAATGGCACTCTAAGACGCTTGATAAATACGGCCCCTGACCTCTCTGCCAATGGAAACCCTGGAAAGACTTTTAAAAAACATTGAACATGCTCTTGATCCACTGCATTTCTTAAAGGCCTAAAAGAGGAGTTGAGGATCCCACGCTCACTCTGATTCGTTTGCTTTTTAAACACCTGGAGGGAAATGAGTGTCATGCCTGTCTTTTATTCATTGACATTTCATCTGCTTTTAATACAATTCAACCCCACAATCGTCTTTTAGCACATTTGAACTTAATAAATCATCTTTAGACTTTTTAACAAACAGAACTCAAAGAGTCAGAGTGAATGTTTTTTTTAATCAAACACAATGTGCTCGTCAACTGGCTCCTCATAAGGATGTGTGCTCTCGCCAATGCTTTTTATTCTCTACACAAATATGTGTTTGATTGATTGAGACTTTTATTAGTAGGTTGCACAGTGAAGTACATATTCCGTACAATTGACCACCAAATGGTAACACCTGAATACGTTTTTCAACTTGTTTAAGTCGGGGTCCACTTAAATTGATTCATGTATCAGAGCACTTTTAAAAATCTGACTATTTTAAAGTACGCAGATGACACAGTCATTGTCAGTCTCCTTCAGGGCAATAAGAACAAACATGGGGCTATTGTTGATGATTTAGTCAAGTGGTGTGATTAATCATATCTACAAGTGAACAATCTTAAAACAAAATATATGATTATTGATTTTAGAAGGAAAGCAGGAATTACTTATGAGGGAACCATTTATTAATCTGTCAAAGTTGTGCAATCCTGTAAATATCTTGGGACCATTATTGACAATGCTTTGAATTTTAAGGGTAACTGTGATGCTGTATGCAAAAGAGGTCACCAGCGTCTTCACTGTCTCAGGGAATTGTCATTCCTTCATGTTGACAAAACCATGATGATTGTATTTTATCGTGCTTTTATTGAATCTGTTTTATCATTTTGTCTGGTGTCATGGTTTGGAGAGCTGCGTCTGAAGGACAGAAGCCGATTAGGCCAAATAATGAAGTGGTCAAGTCGACTTAAAGGGGAACATTATCACAATTTCAGAATTGTTAAAACCATTAAAAATCAGTTCCCAGTGGCTTATTATATTTTTCGAAGTTTTTTTCAAAATTTTACCCATCACGCAATATCCCTAAAAAAAGCTTCAAAGTGCCTGATTTTAACTATCGTTATAAACACCCGTCCATTTTCCTGTGACGTCACATAGTGAAGCCAACACAAACAAACATTGCGGAAAGAACAGCAAGCTATAGCGACATTAGCTCGGATTCAGACTCGGATTTCGGCGGCTTAAGCGATTCAACAGATTACGAATGTATTGAAACGGATGGTTGAAATCTGGAGGCAGGTAGCGAAAACGAAATTGAAGAAGAAACTGAAGCTATTGAGCCATATCGGTTTGAACCGTATGCAAGCAAAACCGACGAAAACGACACGACAGCCAGCGACACGGGAGAAAGCGAGGACGAATTCGGCGATCGCCTTCTAACCAACGATTGGTATGTGTTTGTTTGGCATTAAAGGAAAATAACAACTATGAACTAGGTTTACAGCATATGAAATACATTTGGCAACAACATGCACTTTGAGAGTGCAGACAGCCCAATTTTCATCAATTAATATATTCTGTAGACATACCCTCATCCGCGCTCTTTTCCAGTTTTGGAGTTGATGTCAGCAGGCCAGGGAAGCTAGGGTCGATAGCTCGCTCGTCTGCGGGAACAAACTGCCGCCATTGCTTGCCGTGCTACCGAGGTCCTTTGTCCCTGAATTGCTCACACACTCCGGCAGATTCAATGGGGGTCTGGCGGCAGATTTCTTTGACTTTATCGTTGGAAATGCATCTGCTTTGAGTGTCGCAGGATATCCACACATTCTTGCCATCTCTGTCGTAGTATAGCTTTCGTCGGTAAAGTGTGCGGAACAAACGTCCAATTTCTTGCCACTTTCGCATCTTTGGGCCACTGGTGCAACTTGAATCCGTCCCTGTTTGTGTTGTTACACCCTCCGACAACACACCGACGAGGCATGATGTCTCCAAGGTACGGAAAACAGTCGAAAAAAACGGAAAATAACAGAGCTGATTTGACTCGGTGTTTGAGAAAATGGCGGATTGCTTCCAGATGTGACGCCACGTTGTGACGTCATCGCTCCGAGAGCGAATATTAGAAAGGCGTTTAATTCGCCACAATTCACCCATTTAGAGTTCGGAAATCGGTTAAAAAAATATATGGTCTTTTTTCTGCAACATCAAGGTATATATTGACGCTTACATAGGTCTGGTGATAATGTTCCCCTTTAAGTGGTGAGCCTCAGCTGAGTTTGGAGTCCCTGTACACTAGGCAGGTACAGCGGATTGCTAACTCAATTACAGCAGAAATCTCCCACCCTCTTTAAGATGAGTTCCAGCTCTTCCCGTCTGGTCGGAGGCTTAGGGTTCCAAGATGCAGAACATCTCGGTATAGAAACAGCTTTATTCCAGCCGCAGTTATTCTTTAAAAAAAAAATTATAGCTATATTGCGCATATTTATTTTTATCTACTTATTAAATCATGGTAGTTGTATCTTACTGTCTTATTAACTTTTACTCTGTCTATTGTTGTTGTTCACGTGACTTTTGAGTACTTTGTCATGTTGTGATCTGTTTTGTGTTAATACCTGTGTTTATTTTATGCCATTCTCCTGTATTTTACACTGTGAAAAAAATCTACCTTCGGGTACAAATAAAGTTACTTGAACTGTACTGATGAGCTATAAACCAATTACATGTGCAACAAATCTGGAAACATCCCTAGAAGACCTACCTATAATAAAAACAGACAAATCCAAGTTTACATATTTACAGAGGAAAAATACTGCAGTATGTCAACAAACATTGTTTGGTCAACATGGAGACTGTAGAAAGAAGAGTCATATAAGATAATTTATTGTTTTCATTGTCCACAGATACCAAGAAGAGTGATTCAGAAAGAAAGTGCAAATTAATCGCCACAATTCCCATATTAGCAATATGTATCATTCTAAATTATGTGACTCCACATAAAAGTTTGGCCTCATGATTGTTAAAATTCATTGAACATACTTCTCATCTTTGGCCATGAACGTTGTCGTCACCCTAACCAAATATTCATTTGAAAGAAGTCGCACAGGACTGCCAGTTTCAGACAAATACAGAGCGTATTAAAAAAAAGCCAAAGCTGTTTTCATACACTCGAGGAGCCCATGCAAGTATGGCAGCTCTTGAAGGAAAATGACTTAAAAACAAAAGTGTCCATGCAAGTCTTGAGCTGGTTGAACACTTGTCTGCTGCAACAACTCACTCTGATCGACTTTGCGCCGCACAAAACACAAGGCTTGTGTCTTGCTTGGACTAACCGTCTCTAGAAACCAATCTTTCCACGCGTCATGGAGTAGCCCAACTTAGCCTCATTGTTGATGAAGGACATGATGCCCAGGTAGGTCTCGATGAGCAAGGGCCTCTCCAGGATCAGGACTCCATTGGCCCGACCGAGGATGGGCTGCTCCTTGTGGGCTCTCTTTACAGCCTGCACCAGCTGGGTCTGAAAGTTGTCCAGCTAGACCGAAGAATGACAAATGATAAACAGATGTAAAGTAGCCACGGATGCACAAACATTACAGTCGCGAGGGAAATCAAGGAGATTAATGACCAAAGACCATCAGAACCTAGACCTTGAACTGTTGTTGCCAACAAAAAAGTGGCTTTGATAGAAAAATGTGCTGCCAAACAAAATCATTGGAGTTATTGTAAGGAGATTAATTTTGTCAGCGAGGCAGCAATCGGCTCATTGTTTTCAGCTGGATTGTGGCCACTGCCTCTGTTCTTTCCGGCTATGAATGAACGCCTGTACCACTGGTCACCATTCTTTGTCTTTGAGAGGTGAAAAAACTCAACACAGAATCCTCCTCATATTTATATTTTTATATATATATATTTTTTTTATATATACATATATATATATATATATATATACCGTATTTAAAAAATTTAAAAAAAGCATAGAGATACCACGCATCTTAGAAAACCATTAAACGTTGATCTTGCAAGAAAATGAATAGGGAATTGTCACTGTTCTAGACCAGTGGTTCTCAACCTTTTTTCAGTGATGTACCCCCTGTGAAATGTTTTTTAATTCAAGTACCCCCTAATCAGAGCAAAGCATTTTTGGTTGAAAAAAAGAGATAAAGAATTAAAATACAGCACTATGTCATCAGTTTCTGATTTATTAAATTGTATAACAGTGCAAAATATGTATCATTTGTAGTGGTCTTTCTTGAACTATTTGGAAAAAAAGATAGGTTTTTATTTATATTTATAAAGGATTTTTGAATTGTTGCTATTTTTAGAATATTTAAAAACAATCTCACGTACCCCTTGGCATACCTTCAAGTGCCCCCAGGGGTACGCGTACCCCCATTTGAGAACCACTGTTCTAGACAATTATTTCAACATTGTCAACATTTATCTATTTTTTTTGGAGGATCCCCTCATAAAACTTTTGTTTTAAGTAGGGGTGTCCTAATCCAATATATATATATATATATATATATTTGTCTTGATATCAGCAAAAAAAACAAGCATCGAATGATATCGGCTTGCATGTAAAATCTCCGACATCAGCTTTGATACACGCAGACCTGCAGCGCAGTTAACATTTACATGTCCTCCAATAAGTAAACAAAGTTGGTCTTTTCTTGTGTTTTAGTGAAGTCGTTTAATAAATGTAAACATGGTAAGCTATAGCTACACGACAGCTAAGCACACAAGCTAGACACACATATAGTCGTGGTCAAAAGTTTACATACACTTGTAAATAACATAATGTCATGGCTGTCTTGAGTTTCCAATCATTTCTACAACTCTAATGTTTTTTTTGTGATAGAGTGATTGGAGCACATACTTGTTGGTCACAAAAAACATTCATGAAGTTTGGTTCTTTTATGAATTTATTATGGGTCTACTGAAAATTTGACCAAATCTGCTGGGTCAAAAGTATACATACAGCAACAGACATTATCAATTTTGGTGATGTAGAAAAGTTACAATCAAATCAAATTAGCTTCATGGCATGGCCTCTTAACTTCATGTGAGTGATTATGGTTGACGACACCTGTTGACTTCTCTGAGCCCATTTAAATAGGGCTCATGTGATGCAGTCATTAGACTCAGTTACAAACGCGACAATGGGAAAGTCAAAGGAAATCAACACAGATTTGAAAAAACGAATCATTGACTTAAACAAGTCAGGAAAGCAACTGTGCAGACAATTGTTCGTAAGTATAAAGTGCATGGCACAGTTTTGTCACTGCCACGATCAGGAAGAAAACACAAGCTATCACCTGCTGCTGAGAGAAAATTGGTCAGGATGATCAAGAGTCAACCAAGAACCACCAAAAAGCAGGTCTACAATGAATTGGAAGCTGCTGGACCACAGGTGTCAGTGTCCACAGTCTAGCGTGTTTTGCATTGCCATGGACTGAGAGGCTACCACGCAAGAAGGAAGCTCCAGAAGCGACACCTTAAGGCTCGTCTAAAGTTTGCTGCTGATCAAATAGACAAAGATAAGACCTTCTGGAATAAAGTTCTGTGGTCAGATGAAACAAAAATTAAACTGTTTGGCCACAATACCCAGCAATATGTTTGGAGGAGAAAAGGTGAGGTCTTTAATCCCAGGAACACCATGCCTACCGTCAAGCATGGTGGTGGTGGTAGTATTATGCTCGGGGCCTGTTTTGCTGCCAATGGAACTGGTGCTTTACAGAGAGTAAATGGGACAATGAAAAAGGAGGATTACCTCCAAATTCTTCAGGACAACCTAAAATCATCAGCCCGGAGGTTGGGTCTTGGGCGCAGTTGGGTGTTCCAACAGGACAATGACCCCAAACACACGTCAAAAGTGGTAAACGAATAGCTAAATCAGGCTAGAATTAAGGTTTTAGAATGGCCTTCCCAAAGTCCTGACTTAAACGTGTGGACAATGCTGAAGAAACAAGTCCATGTCAGAAAACCAACAAATTTAGCTTAACTGCACCAATTGTGTCAAGAGGAGTGGTCAAAAATTCAACCAGAAGCTTGTGGATGGCTACCAAAAGCGCCTTATTGCAGTGAAACTTGCCAAGGGACATATAACAAAATATTAACATTGCTGTATGTATACTTTTGACCCAACAAATTTGGTCACATTTTCAGTAAACCCATAATGAATTCATAAAAGAACCAAACTTCATGAATGTTTTTTGTGACCAACAAGTATGTGCTCCAATCACTCTATCACGAAAAAATAAGAGTTGTAGAAATTATTGGAAACTCAAGACAGCCATGACATTATGTTCTTTACAAGTGTATGTAAACTTTTGACCACGACTGTATGTGAACAATATTGCAATCTAAAACACCACATTCGTCAATATAATCAAATATCAAATAAACATAGTTGCATATTACTTATAGATACAACGTCTTTCAAGGAAAGGCGTATTAGAATGTATCTAGTAACAAGCGTGTCTGCATCATTCAATTTACTGCATCATAAGCAACTTCATGAATTATCGTGGTAACTAACGTATTTTTCGGAGTATAAGTCGCTCCGGAGTATAAGTCGCACCGGCCGAAAATGCATAATAAAGAAGGAAAAAAACATATAAGTCGCACTGGAGTATAAGTCACATTTTTTGGGGAAATGTATTTGATAAAACCCAACACCAAGAATAGACATTTGAAAGGCAATTTAAAATAAATATAGAATAGTGAACAACAGGCTGAATAAGTGTACGTTATATGACGCATAAATAACCAACTGAGAACGTGCCTGGTATGTTAACGTAACGTATTATGGTAAGAGTATAACATATAGAACATGCTATAATCCCATGAAATCTTATACGTCTAGTCTCTTACGTGAATGAGCAAAATAATATTATTTGATATTTTACGGTAATGTGTTAATAATTTCACACATAAGTCGCTCCTGAGTATAAGTCGCACCCCCGGCCAAACTATGAAAAAAACTGCGACTTATAGTCCGAAAAATACGGTAGGTGTCTTCACCCAAAAAAATGTATCACTTCAACTTAAAGACAGCGTATGTCCATTGCAGACTGTTAATAATACATAGGTCATAGCTCCTATTGTTCTCGGTTTGACTAATTTCATTTCCTCAAACATTTCCCAATTTAAAATAATAAAAGTATGTATGATTTCTGCTGATATCGCATCGAACTAATATTGATATCGACAATACTCAGGCTTCTGATATATCGGAAGTGAAAGAGTTGTATCAAGACACCCTTCGTTTTAAGAATAAATGTGAGTACCTGGCAAAGTGAGGCCACCTTCTCGTCAGCGTGGGCCATGGTGTGCTCTGTGAAGGTGGCGTACGGCATATCTGTGGACCACGGGTTCCAGCGGTTTATGAAAGAGGCCCGAGGACGCTTGTCCCATTGGACTCGAATGCCCGCACCCTCTCTCCTGCAACAAGACGTCATGCAAGTACACTGAAAATAGTGCTTTTGTGTCCCTATATCCCTATGCTGCTGCTGTCACATATACTGTAATATTGTACATGTGTTGTATATATTGTATATTGTATATATCAGGGGTCACCAACGCGGTGCCCGCGGGCACCAGGTCGCCCGTAAGGACCAGATGAGTAGCCCGCTGGCCTGTTCTAAAAATAGCTCAAATAGCAGCACTTACCAGTGAGCTGCCTCTATTTTCTAAATTTTATTTATTTACTAGCAAGCTGGTCTCGCTTTGCTTGACATTTTTAATTCTAAGAGAGACAAAACTCAAATAGAATTTGAAAATCCAAGAAAATATTTTAAAGACTTGGTCTTCACTTGTTTAAATAAATTCATTTATTTTTTTACTTTGCTTCTTATAACTTTCAGAAAGACAATTTTAGAGAAAAAATACAACCTTAAAAATGATTTTAGGATTTTTAAACACATATACCTTTTTACCTTTTAAATTCCTTCCTCTTCTTTCCTGACAATTTAAATCAATGTTCAAGTAAATTTTTTTATTTTTATTGTAAAGAATAATAAATACATTTTAATTTAATTCTTCATTTTAGCTTCTGTTTTTTCGAACTTATTATGATTAAAATTCAAAAAAAATATTCTGGCAAATATAGAAAATCTGTAGAATCAAATTTAAATCTTATTTCAAAGTCTTTTAAATTCTTTTAAAATTTTTGTTCTGGAAAATCTAGAAGAAATAATGATTTGTCTTTGTTAGAAATATAGTCCAGTTCAAAGTGTGACATGATTTATTTAAAAATTTGAGAGTTGACTTTTGTATTTTACATGAGTTATTATTTGTACAAACATGATGCAAAGTAATTCATGATTTGTTAAAAAATGTTAGTGGCTAGCTAGTTAAAATGGGATATTGTGATTTCACAAGACTGTCTTAGAAGTGCTCATTTGAAAATGTTCAATTTGAAAAATGTGCACTGAGAGAAAATATAAAAATAAAGTGTTGCATATTGATATTTATCTGTTTCTATATATATTTATTGTGAGAAATCATTAAGATGATCAGTGTTCCCACAAAGATAAATATCATTAATTATTAATAATAACATAGAGTTAAAGGTAAATTGAGCAAATTGGCTATTTCTGGCAATTTATTTAAGTGTGTATCAAACTGGTAGCCCTTCACATTAATCAGTACCCAAGAAGTAGCTCTTGGTTTCAAAAAGGTTGGTGACCCCTGGTATATATTGTATATATTTTATAGACATAATATAATATATCTGTATATATATATTATTCTGTACACATATGTATATATTCGTATATATGTTAGATTTTTTTATCGCTATATTAGTCTATTCATACCTGCACTGTCCTTTCCATCCTTACACTTTCCATCATTGTAACTGAGCTACTGTGTTGAACAATTTCCCTTGTGGATCATTAAAGTTTGTCTAAGTCTATTTGGTGTCACAAAATACCTGTATTAAAATGTATTTTTTTCTTTTTGTCATACACAAGTGATCTGGAGAGATACATACCCTTTTTATTATAGTCCACCAGTTATTTTTCTCATTTTCATTTGACTAATAGATGGCACAATAACAATGTTTAGATTGTGCAACATAAATGATAGACATTTGGTTTTGGGTTTTGTATATTGCAATACAGATTTTAGGCCATATTGCCCTTGTAGCAGCTTAAGCTGGCGTACAGTATGTCATGTGAGGCGTGTGCTGCCTAGTAGTGACGGCGTGATTTACAGCTCCAGCAACCTTTTGACAAATAAATATACATTATGCCAAAAACTGAAGGACATACAAAAGCTGTATTAAAAAGGTAGTCTGCGTACTTGTTCAGGGATTTAGGCGGGAACTCAAACTCTCCCACCGAGATGGTGTCGACGGCGTTGAGCGAGATTCTGACCACCTGCTGACACAGCAGGTTGATAAAGTCATACTTGCACACCAGCAAGGACCTGTAAATCCAAACTGAACGTTAAGGAGTGCTCACTGCTCATAGACGTGACGTCAGGCGTACAGCAGCAGACTTACCGGTCTGTAATCAGGACTAGTCTCTCCTTCTCGTTATTCCAGTGGTCTATTCTGCAAACACGACGGGCGGGTTAGGCTGCTGCTAACAAAAACAATACACTCGTACACAATGTTCCCTCTAAGGTGCGCGCCTGTGCAATTACACACCGCTCAAGCGTCCTCTGCGCACGGCAAATCTATGCCACGCACAAAATCAAATAAAAAAATAAGCGCATAACAATTTTCGACACGACACGGACACGACAGAGAAAACAGTTTTCGTCATCATTGTTCAAATATTGTAACGTCTGTCGAGACGCTTTGAGGACATGAATTCCATCCATCACTTTACTGAGCAAAACTCTTTATTGTCGGCCATAAACACATCACCAAAACATTAGTAAAAAAAAAAAAGATATCTAGCAAAAGTGGTCATTTTCTGCAGTACAAACCAGACCAAAACCAACTTTGTTATATCAACACATGCGCCAACACATGCACATATGGCACTTAGCCAGTGATGTGTTTACAGCCACACATAAAGTGTAATTCCAGGTCGTTACACTATGATTTACCAATCAAATGTGTGCTTATTCTAGTGTAATTTATTAGGAATCTTGATTTATAAATATTAATCTTGAAATGCTGTTAGTATATTAAATAAATACTAATAAAAATATATTTTTTACAAACAGGAAGTTGCAGGAATGTACACACGATCCCCTGCTTACATCTCATTGTGCAACATGTGAATGTTTTAATGGGGAATAAATGCAATGTCTGAAGGGGTAACAAATTATTTCCAAAGCAGGACCTCCACCCAGACAAACAATACAAGTACACAGTTCATGAAAAACAATATTTTTATTAATAATAATAATAATAATGTTATTGTCATTGTAAGTGGGCCTAAACACTTATATTAGAAATGGAAATGACTGCTGTCATTTGATTATAATAATAAAAGAATGTTGTCTGTCTATCTGTGTTGGCCCTGCGATGAGGTGGGGACTTGTCCAGGGTGTACCTTCCGCCCGAATGCAGCTGAGATAGGCTCCAGCACCCCCCGCGACCCAGAAAGGGACAAGCGGTAGAAAATGGATGGATGGATAGAGATTTAACTTGTTATTTAGTCAGGTTTGGGACAGGTGTGCTGCTGGTGTAGCCACAGTGTGCACGTCTGATGTTGCTCACATGGGCTCCACTGAATGCTCAGGGAGTTTTTGCGTTTGCTCACACACATGAAAAATTAGAGGGAACATTGCTCGTACACAAAGATGACTCTGAGAATGTACAATGTCTTGTGCAAGGGTAGTACAGCAGTGCTATTGAAGCAAGATGCCATTCTTTTTTAAAACTGTGTTAAAAAAAAAAAAAAGGAAACTAATAACCATTTCATCATACGTAGCTTATGGAATATTGAACAAGAGTAAGCACTTGGCATACAGCAGGGGTGTCAAACTCATTTTAGATCGGGGGCCATATGGAGAAAAATCTACTCCCAAATGGACTTGTAAAATCACGGCATGATAACTTAAAAAATAAAGACAACTTCGGATTGTTTTCTTTGTTTGAAAATAGAACAAGCACATTCTGAAATTGTACAAATCATGTTTTTGTTGTTGTTTTTTTACAAATACCTGTTGCGGTTAATAGTATTTATACTTAGTTTGTCGTTATTTATATTTTCTGAATAAATTATGTGATAATGTTCATCGGTTAACTCATTGGTGTTAATTTTCAAATTATCAAAATCAAATTACAGGATGTTATGTAATTTTATCATTTTCCTCGAACTGATGTACTAACATCATGTGGTTTATTTTGTACATATGTAGCATCATCTACAAAGTAGGGCTGGGCGATATGGCCTTTTATTAATATCGCAATATTTTTAGGCCATGTCACGATACACGATATATATCTCGATATTTTGCCTTAGCCTTGAATGAACACTTGATGCACATAATCACAGCAGTATGATGATTCTATGTGTCTACATTAAAACATTCTTCTTCATACTGCATTAATATATGCTCATTTTAAACTTTCATGCAGAGAGGGAAATCACAACTACCGTATTTTTCGGAGTATAAGTCGCGCCGGAGTTTAAGTCGCACCTGCCGAAAATGCATAATAAAAAGGGAAAAAAACATATATACGTAAGTCGCACTGGAGTATAAGTCGCATTTTTTGGGGAAATGTATTTGATAAAACCCAACACCAAGAATAGACATTTGAAAGGCAATTTAAAATAAATAAAGAATAGTCAACAACAGGCTGAATAAGTGTACGTTATATGAGGCATAAATAACCAACTGAGAACGTGCCTGGTATGTTAACGTAACATATTATGGTAAGAGTCATTCAAATAACTATAACATATAGAACATGCTATACGTTTACCAAACAATCTGTCACTCCTAATCGCTAAATCCCATGAAATCTTATTCTTCTAGTCTCTTACGTGACTGAGCTAAATAATATTATTTGATATTTTACAGTAATGTGTTAATAATTTCACACATAAGTCGCTCCTGAGTATAAGTCGCACCCCCAGGATAACTATGAAAAAAACTGCGACTTATAGTCCGAAAAATACGGTAAGTCAATTTACCAAAACTGTATTTATTAAACAGTTATTAAGCAGTGGCACAAACATTCATGTAATCTCAAAACAGAAAGTGTAAGATTGTCAGATACATTTTAAAACAAGCTATTAGTGCACTTTTGTTCATGATGTCCCTAAGATGACACATCAAAACACTAAATTAAAGTGCACTTTTTATACAGAATGCCACTACAATATTTTAAAACAAATAAAGTGCACTTTTGTGCATGATGTCACACAAGATATTTCAATAACTGTAAAATAAAAATTAGCCGCGCAATAGGGTATGTCCTTCACTATGTGGTAGGTTACTGCGAACATTATCTCCTTAAGTTGTTGAATATTTTTTTCATATGGTGTTGATGTGGAAATGGAAAACGCCAGGCTCAATTGTGTCAGTACTGGTTGCTTCGGCATTTTGTTGAATGTGGCAACGGCCGGAGATGTTGACATGCAGCGTTTTAAGCACTCTTCATTCTCTAGCGGGTGACTTTTCAAATGATGCTACAAATTAGTAGTGGTGCTACTTTTTGTACAAAAAGTAGCACACTTTACATATTACGGTTGTCTGTTCAACATTTTCCCGCTTGAAGCCAAACCACCGCCAGATGATGGACCCCCTGCTGTTTTTCTTGGGAATTAATTATTCTTCCCCCATTTGTTACCAGATTCGCATCTTTCTTTCTCTCGTATTAACACTCGCACCGCTTCACTTGCACCACCTGCCACCGCTAACCTTACCCATGCTGCTACCTCTCTGCTCAGCGAGGGCGTATGACGTTGCACGCGCGACAGTATGTGGCGTATGTAAGAAGGTGCGCTTGTTTTATCTCTCTGTGAGAAGGAGAGACAAGAAAGAGTGAGAAAAGCCTGTAGTGTAATGCCTGCAGCTAAAAGCAACTGCGTGGGAACGTATAATCGAATACTCACGAAATAGTCATTTTCTACATCGCACAGAGACAAACCCGCGATATTGAGTATATTCGATATATCGCCCAGCCCTATAGCAAACTCATCACACGGGCCGGATAAAACCTGCTTGCGGCCCTGATCCGGCCCTCGGGCCGTACGTTTGACACCCCTGGCATACAGTGTTTACAGTTTTTTCCAAGTGCTTACACACTACATTTTTAATTTCCACACAGTTAACGAAGTCTACACACAGTAAACAAAACCGCTGTGCAGATTTGCCTAATATTAGGCATAGACTCTGCTTCACAGTTTTTGCGAAATATTACACACAATGCTTTACACACACTTTCCCATCTTGCACACATATAAGGATTGTGATACACACACCTTCTCATCTTGCACCGATAACGATTGTGATACACCCATTTTCTCACACACTAGGATTATGATACACACATCTTTATCTCCAGATTTTGTTTCAAACTTTTTTATTTGTCTCAGATTTTAATTTGTACTGCATGTCATTGTTGACTCCTGTGGTATGTTACTTTACCTGACTGTGGTAAAAATAAATGTTTGCAGCATCATTGTTGAGCAGTTCTTGAAAAGATTACAGGATATTTTTACTTTCTTACATATAGGCCCACTTCAAAGTAAACAATGACGATTGCTGTGGATTTGCCAATATATTTTGTCAAATTACAGTAATCATTCATCACATATGCTAAAAAGGTCAGGCAAAATGCCCCAAACATGTGATTTCTTATAGTAAAATAGGGGTTTTTACAAACGTGTTTTGTATTTATCACTGTTGTGGGTAACTCACTCCAATAGTGTCTTATCATTTGAAGTCTGTGTGAGTGAGATGACAATCAAACTGCATTTTTACAAATGCTTGCTTAATTTTTTATATGTTTTGACCAAAGTGTGTCATTTTGCAAATAATCTAGGGATTAAGGAAATTGAATGTGGTGTTTGGTAAAGTGTGTAAATCCTTTTGAAAAAAGACAACACAGTTAGTAAAATTGTGTGTAAGCAAATGGAAAAAAACTGTAAATATTTGCAGTTTGCAGCATCATTGTTGAGCAGTTCTTGAAAAGATTACAGGATATTTTTACTTTCTCTTTATGTCCTTACGTATAGGCCCACTTCAAAGTAAACAATGACGATTGCTGTGGATTTGCCAATATATTTTGTCAAGTTACAGTAATCATTCATCACATATGCTAAAAAGGTCGGGCAAAATGCCCCAAACGTGAAAATGTTTGAAAATTTCACAAAGTAAAATAGTACCCCGCCTTCCAAATGCAGCTGAGATAGTCTCCAGCACCCCCCGTGACCCCGAACGGGACATGCGGTAGAAAATGGATGGATGGATGGAAAATAGGGTTTTTTAAAAATGTGTTTTGTATTTATCACTGTTGTGGGTAACTCACTCCAATAGTGTCTTATCATTTGAAGTCTGTGTGAGTGAGATGACAATCAAACTGTATGTTTACAAATGCTTGCTTTATTTTGATGAATGGGCATATGTTTTGACCGAAGTGTGTCATTTTGCAAATAATCTAGGGATTAAGGAAATTGAATGTGGTGTTTGGTAAAGTGTGTAAATCCTTTTGAAAAAAGACAACACAGTTAGTAAAATTGTGTGTAAGCAAATGGAAAAAAACTGAATATTTGCAGTTTGCAGCATCGTTGTTGAGCAGTTCTTGAAAAGATTACAGGATATTTTTACTTTCTCTTTAGGCCCTTACGTATAGACCCACTTCAAAGTAAACAATGACGATTGCTGTGGATTTGCCAATATATTTTGTCAAGTTACAGTAATCATTCATCACATATGCTAAAAAGGTCGGGCAAAATGCCCCAAACGTGAAAATGTTTGAAAATTTCACTAAGTAAAATAGGGTTTTTTACAAATGGGTTTTGTATTCATCACTGTTGTGGGTAACTCACTCCAATAGTCTTATCATTTGAAGTCTGTGTGAGTGAGATGACAATAAAACTGCATTTTTACAAATGCTTGCTTTATTTTGATGAATGGGCATGTTTTGACCAAAGTGTGTCATTTTGCAAAATAATCTAGGGCAGTAGTTCTTAACCTGGGTTCGATCGAACCCTAGGGGTTCGGTGAGTCGGCCTCAGGGGTTCGGCAGAGCCTCCGCCGCGGAGGTCAAGACACGCCTGACTCATCGTGTAAACAAAAGTTTCTCCCTGTCGGTGTATTATGGATACCCCCAAACAATATTCCCTCTAATTTTCCGTATGTGTGAGCAAATGCAAAAACTCCTTGAGCATTCGGTGGAGCACATGTGAGCGACGTCAGACGTGCACCTGCAGCACACCTGTCCCAAACCTGACTAAATAACAAGTTCAATGTTTTATGATTTTAATCAAATTACAGCAGTCATTTCCATGAGGTTATTTTCTAATATAAGTGTTTTGGCCCACTTACAATGACTATAACATATTGTTTTTCATGAGCTGTGTACTCGTATTATATGTCCGGGTGGGGGGGTCCTACTTTGGAAATAATGTGTACCCCTTTCAGATATCGCATTTGGTTCCCACCAAAACATTCACGTTGCACAATGAGATGTAAACATGGGATCATGTTAAAGTTAAAAAGTTAAAGTTAAAGTACCAATGATTGTCACACACACACTAGGTGTGGCGAAATTATTCTCTGCATTTGACCCATCACCCTTGATCACCCCCTGGGAGGTGAGGGGAGCAGTGGGCAGCAGCGGTGGCCGCGCCCGGGAATCATTTTTGGTGATTTAACCCCCAATTCCAACCCTTGATGCTGAGTGCCAAGCAGGGAGGTAATGGGTCCCATTTTTATAGTCTTTGGTATGACTCGGCCTGGGTTTGAACTCACAACCTACCGATCTCAGGGCGGACACTCTAACCACTAGGCCACTGAGTGTGTACATTCCTGTAACTTTCTGTTTGTAAAACATACCTTTAGTAGTATTTCTTTAACATAATAACATCATTTTATGATTCCGGGTCGGGTTCGGTGAATGCGCATATGAAACTGGCGGGGTTCAGTACCTCCAACAAGGTTAAGAACCTCTAGGGCAGGGGTGCTCATTACGTCGATCGCGAGCTATCAGTCGATCGCGGAGGGTGTGTCAGTCGATCACCAGCCAGGCATTAAAAAAATAGTCCTAGAAATGAGCGATCATAAATCTTCACTATGCCGTCACTTTCGTCACTTGATTGACATTCACGGCACCCGAGGGTCTTCTGAGATGACGCTGGCTGCTGCCAGCTCATTAAAATTACCGACTGGAAGGCGAGAAACACTTTATTTCAACAGACTCTGGCGCCGTACCTGTCGTCAAAACTCCAAAGACCGACTGCACAGTTGCGCTAACAAAATAAGAGTCTCAGAAACCTGGCGTGCATAAGCTAGCAAGCTACGGAGTTTGCCGACAATGTGTTTCTTGTAAAGTGTATACAAAAGAGTACAGAAGCTGGACAAATAAGATGCCAAAAACCAACCACTTTCATGTGGTATTGGACAGAAAGGAGGACTTTTTTTCTCCTCCATTCGAAAATGCGGACGTTATCCGCACTACTGTCTGATTCCATCAATGCAAGTCATCAGAATCAGGTAATACACCAACTTATATTCTGTCTTCATGAAAGAAAGGAATCTATATGTGTTAAACATGCTTGTATTATCTTTAAACACCTTTAACTTGTTAACAATATTAACTATATGTGTTAAACATGCTTGTATTATCATTAAACACCTTTAACTTGTTAACAATATTAACTACGGTATATGTGTTGAACATACTTGTATTATCTTTAAACACCTTTAACTTGTTAACAATGTTAACTATATGTGTTAAACATGCTTGCATTATCTTTAAACACCTTTAACTTGTTAACAATATTAACTATATGTATTAAACATACTTGTATTATCATTAAACACCTTTAATTTATTAACTATATGTGTTAAACATGCTTGCATTATCATTAAACACCTTTAACTTGTTAACAATGTTAACTATATGTGTTAAACATGCTTGCATTATCTTTAAACACCTTTAACTTGTTAACAATATTAACTATATGTATTAAACATACTTGTATTATCATTAAACACCTTTAATTTATTAACTATATGTGTTAAACATGCTTGCATTATCATTAAACACCTTTAACTTGTTAACAATGTTAACTATATGTGTTAAACATGCTTGCATTATCTTTAAACACCTTTAACTTGTTAACAATATTAACTATATGTATTAAACATACTTGTATTATCATTAAACACCTTTAATTTATTAACTATATGTGTTAAACATGCTTGCATTATCATTAAACACCTTTAACTTGTTAACAAAAACATATATTTCATAAATAAGTAAATATAAACTATATATATGAATGAGGTAGATCCCCACGACTTGATCAATTGAAAAGTAGCTCGCCTGCAGAAAAAGTGTGATCACCCCTGCTCTAGGGATTAAGAAAACTGAATGTGGTGTTTGGAAAAGTGTGTTAATCCTTTTGAAAAAAGACAACACAGTTAGTAAAATTGTGTGTAAGCAAATGGGGGGAAACAAACAGTAACAAGAAGCAGACTTACTGAGCCAGGAGCCACACACTGAGCACCTCTCCATCCTCAGAGGGAAGGGCCACAGACCGGATGTCGCTGACCGCCTGCTCGATGGTACCTGGCTGGGGTGGACATGGACCACGCACGTCAGACAGCATCACCACGCACTCTCGCGACAAACATTGCCACGCAACATCTCACCCTGAACACAAAATAGTCCTTGACTTTGGCCTGCATGGTGGGGTTGTGTACGTGAAAAGGCGTCAGCGTCTGCAAGGGCCCGCAGCAGGCTCCCTGGCCCAGACCCCGCCCGGCCTCCAGCGGCGTGAAGGCGACCTCCACCCCTTCCTCGACCTGGGCCGGGTGGAGGACCGCAGCCCCCGGACTCTCCGGCTCCACCGTGTCATTCAGTTGAAGCATTGTGTGTTTCTAAACGGGAGCTACTCTAAAAGGACGACAGGAGGAAATGTTATTCCCTGCCAGCACAGCCGCCCATTGCGCACCAATTAATTGTTTTGATAGTGGAAGCGCTTTGCTTGACTTCCGCCTTCCAGCGTCCTCTTAAAGAGACAGTGGAGCGAGAACGTCACTGGCGGTGCCGCGCATGCGCGTACATTACAGCAGCTCCTCTAAACCAGTGTTTTTCAGCCAAGGCACATTTTTTTGCCTTGAAAAAATCCGGAGGCACACCACCAATGTTCCCTCTAAGGTGCGCGCCTGTGCAATTGCGCACTGCTCATCATTGCTCAAATATTGTAACGTCGCGATTGGCCCTGCGATGAGATGGGGACTTGTCCAGGGTGTACCCCGCCTTCTGCCCGAATGCAGCTGAGATAGGCTCCAGCACCCCCCACGACCCCGAAAGGGACAAGCGGTAGAAAAAAAGTACTTTTATTCATTGAACTTTTCAAATTCTGCTTCCATTTAATGGTCCGTCCTCTTTGTGGCTCAAAATATGTAAAATTGACCATCTTCATAATAAACATTGTTTATTAATGTTAATGTTAACCAAATGCATGCTTCTCTTTTCTGGCCCAAATAGTTTATAGTAGCACTATACATAATCATAATACCAGGGCATCTAGTGAGGGGCATTTTGTACTCCCTCATCCCAGGAAGAATGCTTTGCGGAAATCTTTTATTTATAGACATACTTGCCAACCCTCCCGAATTTTCCGGTGGACTCCCGAAATTCAGCGCCTCTCCCGAAAACCTCCCGGGACAAATATTCTCACGAAAATCTCCCGATTTTCAGCTGGAGCTGGAGGCCACGCCCCCTCCAGCTCCATGCGGACCTGAGTGAGGACAGCCTTTTTTTTATGACGGGAGGACAACAGGGTGACAAGAACTAAATCATCCAGACTAGAGATACATTGTATTATGTTTATCTTACCTAAAAATAAATATATTTATTAATTAAAAAAAAAAAACTAAATACATTTGTACTATATTTTGCTAAAAACATCAAAATTAATTGTATTTTTATTTGTATTTTTTCTGACTCCTTATTACATCCAGCCATAGAATTATACATTAAAATAAACATATTGGAAATACATAATTTTAAATGATCATAATAATTCATTTAAAATGACCATATTTAATTATTAAAATAATTGCTTGTTTATCAACAACTTTAGCATTTTATTCATTACATTTTGAAGCTCTCAGAAGCCACGTTATGTTATATTCCTTAAGATTTATTTATGCAGTTTGAAGAATCAATTATCTAAACACAGTTTTGTTTGCATATTTTCAGGATATATATATATATATATCCATCCATCCATCCATCCATTTTCTACCGCTTATTCCCTTTGGGGTCGCGGGGGGCGCTGGAGCCTATCTCAGCTACAATCGGGCGGAAGGCGGTGTACACCCTGGACAAGTCGCCACCTCATCGCAGATATATATATATATATATATATATATATATATATATATATATATGTATGTATATGTATGTATGTATGTATATGTATATATATATGTATATGTATGTATATATATATGTATGAAATACTTGACTTGGTGAATTCTAGCTGTCAATATATTCCTCCCCTCTTAACCACGCCCCGGCCCTCAACCACGCCTTCCCCCCCCCCACCTCCCGAAATCGGAGGTCTCAAGGTTGGCAAGTATGTTTATAGATCTGTATCGCTCTGGAATAACCTGCCACGAATTCTCACCGGCATTGAAAGTAAACAGGTTTTTAAAAGGAAAGTAATATTTTATCTGAGTCTGTAAATTGGTTTGTTTGGTTTTGTATTGTGTAGTTATATTTATATGGTAATTATTATTCTGTTACTTTAAAATGTTTGCTTGTTTTCTTGTTGATGCTTTTATTTTTTTCTGTATTGTGTAATTATAATTATATGCTTTTACTTGTAATTGTAGTTAGTTTGTGGAGCCCAGGAAGACTAGTGGGTTGTTGTGGCAACCAGCTAATGGGGATCCTTAATAAAAATCAAATCAACATTTGCATACTGAATTTACATATGGATTTTAACATGTTTTTATTTATTAAGAATAAATATGTGTTTGTAATTTAGTTTAATACTTAAACAGTCAGTGGTGGTTTCATATCTGGGGGTGCAAGGAAGGCATTTTCTTGAAGGCGCCACACGGATAATGGGGACAAAAAAAGTGTCATCACTTGTGAATAAAGCCCAACCAAAGGAGACGATGAGAGTGGAGGTACTCACCCAGGGAGCCACTTAAACCCTCACAAGTCCCACTCTCGCGAAGGGGGGGCGCCCCAGGGCTCAGTTTTGGAGCCCTTCCTTTTTACCCTAAACATACTTCCTCTCAGGGGGTGTCATTAGAAACAAAACAATTTGATTTCCCGAGCTGAAAGAAATAATCATCATAAGAAGGTGGGCGTTCCATTTAAAAAGCACACAGGTTTTATTGCATATCAATTTCATGTATAAATTCTTCATAGCATTGGAAAGATTACATTTGGTTTACATCGCTATTCTACAGAATTAACATCAGAGTCATTTTTTTTCTTCAATGAAATTTCTCTAAAGTACATCTTCAATAATCACAAGCATCAAAAGAACGGCATTTTTTTTCTTTTTCTGAAATGTTCAATATTATTCTACAATCCTTTATTTTTCAATTACGTCCTGTCTCCTGTCTCTCGCTTCCTGCCCAAACAAACACGTGTAAGGCGGTCAAGAACTCCAAGTCTACTACACCTAACCACATTTACAATAAGTGCATCTACCGATTTCTTTTTTTCTCATTTTTTTCTCCTCCTTTTTTTTGTTTTGTTGATTTGATACACAATTCACAAATGGCGATAATTATGACTGCTAAACACGTCATGCACAATATCTTTTTTTTTTTTTTTTTTTGTGTGTGTCTGTTTTCAATAAACATAACAGAGGTGATATACAACTCAGAGCCAAACAAAACAAGCACCATCCAAAAAGCAATATTTTTGCATGACTTTTTTTTTCTTTTTTGTGTATGTTTTTTTTTCCTTCGGAACAAATCCACCATTGTTTTGCCATCTTTAAAATACTGTACAATTGATAGGAAACAATATATTTTCTTCCTCCTGTAACAGTGAAGGGTAAGGGGGAAACAGCAACCCATATTCTGACAACATTAATCCACGACCATCAGAATACTTTCTGAAGTGGGCACATCGGAATGCTTCAATGCCTTTTACACAGCGCATCCTTAGTACAGTAGTCCAGGCAACCCACGTCTTTACATTTCATCAACGAACAAACAAAAAAAAAGATTTTTTGTCCTTAGAAAAATGAGATGATGCAGTATAGTAAAAGTATACAGTGTTCTTTCCGTCTTGAAACGAGACCTAAGCCGGATCAACGTATGGCTTGGACCCATGTGGTTTCATTTAAGTGCTAGCTCCAAAGTACAGCATCAGGCCTTTGATGTATGCAGGGGGAAAGGACAAGCTCCTCCCGTTAACGTCCATCTACACGAATCTACACTTTATGCAGTAACTCATTAGCGACACGGAATGAGTTTGATGTCATTGTGCTACAGTTTGGATGTATGAAGTTCTAATGCCCGTTTAAGCAGCAAAATGGTGCACTGTTGGGTCTGGACAGCTTGTTTACTTTTGCTAGGGAAGTGTGTACTAGTGCAGTGGTTCTCAAACTGATTCAAGTTTTCGTTTCCTATTTAAATATGTTTTATTTTCCTTTATTTTCCGGCTTGAGGGTTCCAGGTTCGATCCCCGCTCCCGCCATCCTAGACACTGTCGTCGTGTCCTTGGGCAAGACACTATACCCACCTGCTCCCAGTACCACCCACACTGGTTTAACTGTAACTTAGATCAGTGTTTTTCTACCACACAGTCTAATTTCACCTATTTGGGTTAAAAATATTTTTTGCAAACCAGTAATTATAGTCTGCAAATTATGTGTTGTTGAGTGTCGGTGCTGTCTCGAGTGCGGCAGAGTAACCGTATCAGTAGGTGGCAGCTGGTGCTAATTGCTTTGTAGATGTCGGAAACATCGGGGGGCAGTGTGCAGGTAAAAAGGTGTTTAATGCTTAAACCAAAAATAAACAAAAGGTGAGTGCCTCTAAAAAAAAAAGGCATTGAAGCTTAGGGAAGGCTATGCAGAACGAAACTAAAACTGAACTGGCTACAAAGTACGGTAAACAAAAACAGAATACTGGACGACAGCAAAGACTTACTGTGGAGCAAAGACGGCGTCCACAAAGTACATCCGAACATGACATGACAATCAACAATGTCCCCCACCAAGAAGGATTAAAACAACCGAGATATTCTTGATTGCTAAAACAACGTAGATGCGGGAAATATCGCTCAAAGGAAGACATGAAACTGCTACAAAAAAAAAAAGAGGAAAAGCCACCGAAATAGGAGCGCAAGACAAGAACTAAAACACTACACACAGGAAAACAGCAAAAAACTTAAAATGAGTCATGGCGTGATGTGACAGGTGGTGACAGTACACCTACTTTGAGACAAGAGCTATAGTGATGCATGCTTGGCTATGGTTTAAAGTCATATCCAACAATTGCGACAACGACTTTTTACTGTCAACTGAGTTTCGTTTTTTAATAATTTCTGCTGGTGGTGTGCCTCCGCATTTTTTCCAACACAAAAAATGTGCCTTGGCTCAAAAAAGGTTGAAAAACACTGACTTAGATAATGGGTTTCCCCCCATGTAAAGCACTTTGAGTCACGAGAGAAAAGCGCTGTATAAATATCATTCGGTTCTCTTTACTTTACTTATCGTCAAATTCAGTGTTACTGTTCAAACTGTGTGTGATGTTACAATGAGCAAAAATATTAAATATACTTATTATGTAAAACTTCTACCTTGTTTTTTATGAGTACTTGAGCCTACTACGATACTGTACTTTACTGTCAGTCATTATGGTGGTACTTGGAGAGCCAAGTGGGTTTTTTTTTAGGTGGTACTTGAGAAAAGTTTGAGAACCACTGCTCTAGTGTGATGTCATCAACGCTGGCTTCAAGGCTGACCCCCCCCCGCTCCCCAAGTAATACTTTATAGCGGGTGAAATGGGACAGAAAAAAAACAACACAACAGTGCCAAAGAGGACCTAAAACTACCTTCCACTATAAATAAAAAAATGTCATCATTACCGCCCCTTATTATGGCACGGCCGAAAACGAAGATTTTAAATCTCCATCTCGCTCCGTCTGATGTCTGTTCCACCGGAAAGAAGAATAATGAAATAAATACATTACACACACACTTGTGAAATCAAATATATTGGAGCAAAAAAAAAAGAAAAAAAAAAAAAGGAACTGAAATGATTGTCAGAAAAACAAAAACAAAACATTTTCTACGGGTTATTTTGGCACATGTCACCCTCGCTACAGCTACTATATGACATTATCATGTACAATTTTGGTCCTTGTCTAAAACAATTATATTAATAATTTAGCACGGCGGGTGCCTACAAAAGAAACAATACTGTGGCGTCTATGCAAAGGAAATCATTTGTTTTTTCTTTTGAGTGACATGAGATGATGAAGATGGGACGGGGGGGGTCCTCAAGGTGATTTGTGGATGATCAAGTTGGAAAACAAACACTCAATTTGTGTGTGTTCATTCCCCGTGGTTCTGTTGCTCATTCTGCAGTCACAAGTGATCAATAAAGGGGGATGGAGGAGAAGGAGGAGGAGGAGGAGCCAAAAGTGTCCTCTTTTAGTGTCACTTGGTGTGAAACAGCACCCTCTTGTGGACATGCAGTCCTAATGCTGCAGTGCTTTTTTTCTTCTTACACCCACACACACACACACACACACACACAAACTGGGCCTTTAGTGACAGGGCAGTCATTTAAGTGTCACGTGACCCTCTACGGTGCCCAGGGGACACTTGTTGGGGTTTTTTGGACTTGGGGAGGATCCGAGAAGCGTTCGTCGTCTATGTCCTTCACATCAACAGGAGCTTTAGCAGTGCTTTCTTATTGAGTCTCTGTCTCTCTCCTAGTTCTCTCTCTCACACACACACACATCTCTCACACACACACACACACCTCGACCGCGTGAAATCTCCGCTCTCCGCGTGAAATCTCACTACTCATGTCCAACTCTGCGCCTCCTGTACACCGACCTCCTCGCTCTCTCTTCTTCTAGATGTGGTTGAGCGGGTGAAAGCTGCTCGTCTCAGACGGTCCGCCTCCCATGCCCAGCCAAGCGTCCAGAGAGTTCTGGGAGGGCGCGTGCAAAGGGTTGTTGTCCGAGAGAGACAGCATCATTGCATAAGCCTGCAAAAAAAAAAAAAAAAGGGCGTACGAGGGGCATTTTAGTGGCCATCTTTTGAGGATCAACATTGGTCATCAATAAACCTCTGACACTGTTCCTCGGCGGACTGATGGAGGAGTAAAGCACAAAGCCAACATGCATGCAGTAAATGTGTTAGTCAGAAGAAGGGGAGCATGGGGAGGGGCAGCTACAACTTGCAGCAGAACCTCTAAAGTCGCATCGTGCCCCCCCCTTAATGAGTCTTAAGTAGAGATGGCAGGCCGATATTATCGGCCGATAAATGCGTTGAAATGTAATATCAGAAATGATCGGTATCGTTTTTATTTTTTATATTTTTATATATATATTTTTTTTTATTAAATCAACATAAAAACCACAAGATACACTTACAAGCGGTAGAAAATGAATTAAAAGGACATATTTAAAAAAAATAAAATAAAGAATAAATAAATAAATAAATATATATATATATATATATATATATATATATATACACATATACAGGTAAAAGCCAGTAAATTAGAATATTTTGAAAAACTTGATTTATTTCAGTAATTGCATTCAAAAGGTGTAACTTGTACATTATATTTATTCATTGCACACAGACTGATGCATTCAAATGTTTATTTCATTTAATTTTGATGATTTGAAGTGGCAACAAATGAAAATCCAAAATTCCGTGTGTCACAAAATTAGAATATTACTTAAGGCTAATACAAAAAAGGGATTTTTAGAAATGTTGGCCAACTGAAAAGTATGAAAATGAAAAATATGAGCATGTACAATACTCAATACTTGGTTGGAGCTCCTTTTGCCTCAATTACTGCGTTAATGCGGCGTGGCATGGAGTCGATGAGTTTCTGGCACTGCTCAGGTGTTATGAGAGCCCAGGTTGCTCTGATAGTGGCCTTCAACTCTTCTGCGTTTTTGGGTCTGGCATTCTGCATCTTCCTTTTCACAATACCCCACAGATTTTCTATGGGGCTAAGGTCAGGGGAGTTGGCGGGCCAATTTAGAACAGAAATACCATGGTCCGTAAACCAGGCACGGGTAGATTTTGCGCTGTGTGCAGGCGCCAAGTCCTGTTGGAACTTGAAATCTCCATCTCCATAGAGCAGGTCAGCAGCAGGAAGCATGAAGTGCTCTAAAACTTGCTGGTAGACGGCTGCGTTGACCCTGGATCTCAGGAAACAGAGTGGACCGACACCAGCAGATGACATGGCACCCCAAACCATCAGTGATGGTTTGGGGTGCCATGTCATCTGCTGGTTTACCTGTATATATATATATATATATATATATATATATATATATATATATATATATATATAATACAATACAACTCACCCTAACGCTGAATTAGTGGGAGCCCTGGGCTTTCTCCCCTTTGCATTAAAACTCTTCATAGAATTATGTGTTTTTTTCCCATTTTTTTTTGGTAAAGTATCTAACGGGTTATCGGTGACACGTCAAGGACAACAGCATCGATATGTAACACAACTAGAAATGCTTGCCATTAGTTCCAACAGATTTCTATTTGCATGAAAACAATTATGTATTCATATTTTGTGCAATATTTCATACGTAGGTACGCTAATGTCAGCTTTTTTGGTGCCATTTTCCATGCGTAAACACATCTGTTCATGCTAACTACTTAAATAATTAATAAATAAAAGTACAATTAAATGTCTTAATAATGTGAGGACACTCCCAAACATGTCTGACATGTTTTAGTTAAGGGTTAAGTTAATATTACGGTCGCAGAATCCCCCCTCCCCCCAAAAAAACCCCCACAGTATACATTTTTCAGACTTTTTTTTAACGTCGTAAGTCACGCAAAAACACACATTTTTTTGCAGCCACCGACAAACACTGGCCAGGAGAGAAAGTGTGATGATAACCATTAGGGATGTCCGATAATGGCTTTTTGCCGATATCCGATATTCCGATATTGTACAACTCTTTAATTACCGATACCGATATCAACCGATACCGATATATACAGTCGTGGAATTAATACATTATTATGCCTAATTTGGACAACCAGGTATGGTGAAGATAAGGTATTTAAAAAATAAATAAATAAAATAAATAAATTAAAAACATTTTCTTGAATAAAAAAAATAGTAAAACAATATAAAAACAGTTACATTGAAACTAGTAATTAATGAAAATTAGTAAAATAACTGTTAAAGGTTAGTACTATTAGTGGACCAGCAGCACGCACAATCATGTGTGCTTACGGACTGTATCCCTTGCAGACTGTATTGATATATATTGATATATAATGTAGGAACCAGAATATTAATAACAGAAAGAAACAACCCTTTTGTGTGAATGAGTGTAAATGGGGGAGGAAGGTTTTATTTTGGGTTGGTGCACTAATTGTAAGTGTATCTTGTGTTTTTTATGTTGATTTAATAAAAAAAACAAAAACAAAACAAAACAAAAAACAAAAAAACTGATAAAAAAAAAAAAACGATACCGATAATTTCCGATATTACATTTTAACGCATTTATCGGCCGATAATATCGGCCTGCCGATATTACCGGACATCTCTAATATATATATATATATATATATATATATATATATATATATATATATATATATATATATATATATATATATATGTATATATATATATACATATATATATATATAATTGATTCATATAATTGGCTATTAAGAGGATGTGAAAATTTGACACCTACCGACTTCTGTGACGACCTCTTTAAAGATTTGTAATTAAAGAGAAATATCAAGCAGCTAAAATGCGGTAAACATGGATAAGTAGAGAGTGTTTTGCTTTTTTTCCCCATCGTGCATCGTAGTGGATTTAAATGGGTGTAATTTTGAATTTTTTTTTTTTTATAATATCCACAGAGTTCAGTGATCGTGTTGTGTTAGTTGTGACCGTGAGTTGACTTCCTGTGTTGGTTGCAGTTTGCGCCATGACTGGGAAAGGTTGTTTGGATTGGGTCATATAAGTAATAGCTGTACTGTGTTTGGCTCAAATAAAGTTCATGGTCATTGACCTGCTTTACTACTATTGTCCACAAGATGGCAGCGAATCTGCAGCGATTAAACTGTCAGCTATGTACATTTAAAGCTGTTCTCCTCATTATTATTATTAACTGGTGACTCGGGCCAAAATTGATGACGTCACCGGGTCGCACTTTGGACTCCCCTGGACAAATGTTTGTAGCGGTTCCACTGTATGTTCTTGACGGGTGTCACATACCTGCGTCTTAGCCTGCCTGTACAAGGTCTCTTTGAAGGTGTCCGACTCTAGCGAAGCGCTAAACATGTCTTTGACGTCAAAATGTTGCTCGTCGCCGGATGCTTTACGTAAGCCTTCCAGGCCCTTGGGGAAGCTGGAAAGACCTTCAAGGTCCAGGAGGGGGCCGTCCTCCTCTAAACACCTGGAAGAGGTGACGGTATAGGCGGACGGCACAAATGTGGACGTACGGGCGGATGGACGGGGTCAGTAAATGGACAAACAGTTGGAATGGAAATGGAAAATGCGTGCCATTGAGACAGGAGGAAGGGTTCGAAGAGAAAGGGGATTATTAACAACAGCTGCACACATGTAGGACACAACCAGAGACAAACGCGGCAATCAGAGGATACATCGTCCACATTTAGGGCCTGATCTACAAACCCCGTTTCCATATGAGTTGGGAAATTGTGTTAGATGTAAATATAAACGGAATACAATGATTTCCAAATCATTTTCAACCCATATTCAGTTGAATATGCTACAAAGACAACATATTTGATGTTCAAACTGATAAACGTTTTTTTGTGTGCAAATAATCATTAACTTTAAAATTTGATGCCAGCAACACGTGACAAAGAAGTTGGGAAAGGTGGCAATAAATACTGATAAAGTTGAGGAATGCTCATCAAACACTTATTTGGAACATCCCACAGGTGAACAGGCAAATTGGGAACAGGTGGGTGCCATGATTGGGTATAAAAGTAGATTCCATGAAATGCTCAGTCATTCACAAACAAGGATGGGGCGAGGGTCACCACTTTGTCAACAAATGCGTGAGCAAATTGTTGAACAGTTTAAGAAAAACCTTTCTCAACCAGCTATTGCAAGGAATTTAGGAATATATATATATATATATATAGTGTAACTGCACAACATAGTTTGTCAAAAATTCTGCCTGTACAAAAATGTCAATGTTCAGTTACACATTTAACAGTGTTTATTATGGTGGCTTTCATTTTTCAGATTAATTAATTCATAAGTTATTATTGTTTTATTTTTTAACTAACAAACTAAACTTTGTTTATATATATATATATATAAATAAATATATCCATCCAGCCATCCATTTTCTACCGCTTATTCCCTTCGGGGTCGCGGGGGGCGCTGGAGCCTATCTCAGCTACAATCGGGCGGAAGGCGGGGTACACCCTGGACAAGTCGCCACCTCATCGCAGGGCCAACACAGATAGACAGACAACATTCACACTCACATTCACACACTAGGGCCA